>NC_092772.1:1862438-1975681 GCF_047496795.1 Chiloscyllium punctatum | reverse complement strand
CCTCTCTCTCACTCTCCCCCCGTCTCTCACAAACTCTCTCCCTCATTCCCGCTCTCTCTTCCCCTCTCTCTCGCTCTCGCAACCTCTTCTCCTCTGTCACCCCTCTCCCTGTCGCTCTCTCTCGCCCGTCTCTCTCTCTCTCTCACCCCCTCGATCTTTCTTTTGCTCACTCTCTCCCTCTCTCTCTCACCCATTTCCTCCCTCCCTCCCTCTCTCTCTGTCTCGTCCTCTCTTGCCCCTCACGCTCGCTCTCACCCTCTCTCTCTCTCTTGCCCATCTCTCTCTCGACCACCCCCCCCCCACACACTCCCGTCTCCTTCTTGCCCTTGCTCTCTCTCACCATTTCTCTCTCCCGCCCTTGCTCTCTCTCTCTCCCGCCCTCACTCTCTCTCTCGTCCAATCTCTCTCTCTGTCCCTTTCTCTCTTGCCCCCTCCCTCACCCCTCTCTCAGTTTCACACTTTCTCTCGCCCACTCTCTCTCTCTCTCCCAACCCTCACTCTCATTATCTCCTCCCGTGTATCTCTCTTTCTTTTCCTCACCCGATCTCTCTCTTGCCCCTCTCTCTCTCCCTGCCCCTCACTCTCTCTCCACCTTCTCCCACTCTCGATCCCGTTTCCTCGGTGACTCTCTCTCTCTCCACCTCCTTCCATTTCTCTTCAGCTGAATCTCTCTCCCACCCTCCCTGTCTATCTGCCACACACTGTCTCCCTGTTCCTTCCCTTCCCCTCTGACCCAGAGACTGGGGTATTGGTGGTGAGGCTGAGTGTGCGATGGTGGGGATGGGATATGGGATGGGGGGGGTCATGTGGTAGAGATGGAATTGCAGAAGGGAGACAGAGGCGGCAAGAGAGAGAGAGTGGGGGGAGGGGGAGAGGGAAGAATGGAGGCAGGTGTAGAAACCTGTTTTGGGGGTGTGTGTGAGAGAGGGGGATGAGGGAGAATGAAGAGGAGAGGTGATGGAAGAGAGAGAGGGAGAGAATTGAGGAGGAAGAGAGGAAATGGGGAGTCCAGGTTGGAATGGGGGGGTGTCAGAGGGAGTTAAACCCAGCTCCTGAGCTCAGGGCGCGGTACCCTCCCCTTCCCTGAGGACCAGGACTTGGGGCTGAGTCTGTCTCTCTCCAGCTCAGCTTCTCCAACACAAAGACACACAACAACATCGGTCACTCTGCTGCTCGGCACGATTTAATCAACATTTTTATTGGTTACAAATGGACGTGATGGATACAGTCAGTGGGATGGTGCCTTTTCTCACTGGCCCCTGAGTTGTGAGAAACATTGAAATGTTTCCCTGTTACCCCCCTGTGGGATAAGGATGGACAAACCAGCGCTACCCTCAGTCTGTTACCATAGCGACAGGCTGCTCCATCGCTGAAACACTGAACTGAAATGAGAAAATCCCGGATGGATTGATTAATGAGGGAATTTGATGGATGGATGGATTTGGGTGAAGGGATATTTCAGCACATTCTTCAGCTGCTGCCTGAACTTAGTCTGGGTCACGGCATAAATCGCGGTGTTTGTGCAGCAACTGAGGAGCTGCAGCATGAAGCCCAATTCCTGCACAAAGGCATCGAGATTCACAGACCGATACCCAATCCACGACATCCGGTTCCATATAGAATACAGCATGAACGTTGACCATAACAGGATGAAATTGGCCGAGATCACAAACAGTAAAATGATGGATTTTTTTCGGTTTCTCATTTCAGTGTCAGACTGAGTGTCCCCATTGGTGTGAGCGCGGAGTCTCCTGCGGGCTCTGCTGGTCACTAAAATGTATCTGACGGTGAGAACATTGAGCAGCAGAATCAGGAGAAATGGGACACACGGGGTTAGAATGTAGTGGAGGAACTCGATTGTGACCCAGACACTGGAGAATCGAACACCGTCTGTTATCTCACAAAACCAGGGGGAGTTCATCAGCCAATACCGAGCCTCGAGCATAAAATACCAGGAAATGTTCTTTAAACAGCTCAGCACAGTCACTGCTCCCAGAACCACAGCCGCCGTTTTCTCACTGCAATATTTACTTTTCAGCTTCTGGCAACAAATGGCCACAAACCGATCAAAGGTGAAAGTGACAGTGAACCAGACAGAGCAGTCAGTGGCTGCATAAAGCAGGACGGCGTGGATATTACACACGGGGACGGAGTCCATCAGGAAATAAAACTGTTCCCGATAAACAATGGGAATGTGTCTGAGGATCAGGTCGAGGATAATGACCAGGAGATCCGCCGCTGCCATGGCCCCCAGGTAACGTCTGACACATGGAGACAATCCACAATCTTTATAAAGCAGGACGTAGATGGTCACTACGTTAACTGTGAGGAAGGAAAACAAACCCATTATCCATCAGCCTGGAGGCAAAGGGACCCGTTTGATCGGGGACCCAGTGAGATTTACAAATGTGTCCCTGTATTCAGGGATTCATTAAAATAATTGGAGCTGGAATAACAAATGGGAAGGTCGGAATTACTGACAAAAATGTGACATAAACCACAAGAAACCCTCCCTCCCCAAACACACAGAAACACATCCATAAGGACAGATGGTTTCTAGAACATTCCCACACACTCGATCTCTCGAGAGCAGACACGGGTCACTCCTTCCCAGTTCCTAATACGGAAAGTGGGAACGTTGCTGTCCTGAAGGATTCTCTCCCAGTTTCCTGAAGACAAACGGAGTTTGGGAATTCCTGTATTTTGGTCTAAATTGTGGTCGATCCTGTGTCATGGAGAAATGTAAACGCAGGGAAAACGTATTCACCCCTTTAACTGCCTGAGGGTCCTTCAGAACAGAGTCTCCTTCTCCCTGGAACGGGATCTCTTCTCTCGGGATCTTATCGTTTGTTCAATTCACTGACGTCCGGCCGTTCACAAACAATGTCAGGGACAGAACGTTCCGGGGAATGGCAGTTATAGAATGTCAGGGACAGAACGTTCCGGAGAATGTCAGTTATAGAATGTCAGGGACAGAACGTTCCGGGGAATGTCAGTTATAGAATGTTGGGGACAGAACGTTCCGGGGAATGTCAGTTATAGAATGTCAGGGACAGAACGTTCCAGGGAATGTCAGTTATAGAATGTCAGGGGACAGAACGTTCCGGGGAATGTCAGTTATAGAATGTCAGGGACAGAACGTTCCGGGGAATGTCAGTTATAGAATGTCAGGGACAGAACGTTCCGGGGAATGTCAGTTATAGAATGTCAGGGACAGAACGTTCCGGGGAATGTCAGTTATAGAATGTCAGGGACAGAACGTTCCGGGGAATGTCAGTTATAGAATGTCAGGGACGGAACGTTCCGGGGAATGTCAGTTATGGAATGTCGGGGACAGAACGTTCCAGATAACCCCTTGACCTGTCCATGACCTTTCCCCCCTACCCACCCCACCAACCTGATGTCCTGTGCCTGGACACACTGTAACATTAATGGGGTGTGAGACGGAGGGTCCAATCACAGGAATGGGGACTAAAGGCATTGCCAGATCAGCTGAAATGGTTAGATATACCACATTCTCAATCCACCTCCCAGAACCAGCCCAGACACCATACACCCAGAGGAGATATCTGTTCACCGTGGAACACTGTACAGACCAGGCCAGTGTCCTGCTCAGTACAACCCAGCAATCTGTCCAGATTCATCCATTACACTGGTCAATACAACCCAGCAATCTGGCCAGAGTGGAACACTGCACACAGATCAGATCAGGGCACTTATCTTCAAAGGCAGGCTAGACATCTGTCCAGTTTGGGAAGCTGTGATAGAGAGAGAAAAGCTGCAGATGCTAGAGTCCAAAGAAGACAGGCAGGAAGGTGGGAGAACACAACAATCCTGCCAGCATCAGGAGGTGGAACCATTCTGTAAGGATCCTGAAGGAGGGCTACACCTGAAACATCAAATTCTATACCTCCTGATGCTGCCTGGATTGCGGTGTTCCTTCAGCGAGTATTCAGCATGGGAAGCAACACAGACCACAGCAGTGCATTGATCTATAAACCCGGACTAGATATCTGTCCAGGACGGGGAGCTGTGCAGACCACAGCAATGCATTGATCTATAAACACGGACTAGATATCTGTCCAGGGCGGGGAGCTGTGTAGACCAAAGCAGTGCATTGATCTATAAACCCGGACTAGATATCTGTCCAGGACAGGGAGCTGTGTAGACCACAGCAGTGCATTGATCTATAAACCCGGACTAGATATCTGTCCAGGACAGGGAGCTGTGTAGACCACAGCAGTGCATTGATCTATAAACCCGGACTAGATTTCTGTCCAGGACAGGGAGCTGTGTAGACCACAGCAGTGCATTGATCTATAAACCCGGACTAGATATCTGTCCAGGACGGGGAGCTGTGCAGACCACAGCAGTGCATTAATCTATAAACCCGGACTAGATATCTGTCCTGGACGGGGAGCTGTGCAGACCACAGCAGTGCATTAATATATAAACACGGACTCGATATCTGTCCAGGACAGGGAGCTGTGGAGACCACAGCAGTGCATTGATCTATAAACCCGGACTAGATATCTGTCCTGGACGGGGAGCTGTGTAGACCACAGCAGTGCATTGATCTATAAACCCGGACTAGATATCTGTCCCACACCGGGAGCTGTGCAGACCACAGCAGTGCATTGATCTATAAACCTGGACTAGATATCGGTCCAGCACTGACAGCTGTGTAGACCATAGCAGTGCATTGATCTATAAACCCAGACTAGATATCTGTCCCGGACGGGGAGCTGTGCAGACCACAGCAGTGCATTGATCTATAAACCCGGACTAGATATCTGTCCAGGGCGGGGAGCTGTGCAGACCACAGCAGTGCATTGATCTATAAACCCAGACTAGATATCTGTCCCGGACGGGGAGCTGTGCAGACCACAGCAGTGCATTGATCTATAAACCCGGACTAGATATCTGTCCAGGACGGGGAGCTGTGCAGACCACAGCAGTGCATTGATCTATAAACCCGGACTAGATATCTGTCCAGGACGGGGAGCTGTGCAGACCACAGCAGTGCATTGATCTATAAACCCGGACTAGATATCTGTCCAGGACGGGGAGCTGTGCAGACCACAGCAGTGCATTGATATATAAACACGGACTCGATATCTGTCCAGGACAGGGAGCTGTGGAGACCACAGCAGTGCATTGATCTATAAACCCAGACTAGATATCTGTCCAGGACGGGGAGCTGTGTAGACCATAGCAGTGCATTGATCTATAAACCCGGATTAGATATCTGTCCAGGACGGGGAGCTGTGCAGAACAGAACAGGACACTAATGTCTAAACCTAAAACAAATATCCATCCAGCATTGGGAGCTGCACAAACCACATCATTGTATTATCTGTAAACTTCAACTAGATAGTCTGACCAGCACAGCGACCTGTGCAGTGATCACCCATGGATTCATCTGTAAACCAGGAGCAGCTCCCCTCCCAGAATGTAGGATTATGTACACCACCGCATTGCATTAATCTGTAAACCAGGAACAGTTACCCTCCCAGCGTGTAGGGCTGTGTACCCCACCCCAGTGCATTGATCTGTAACCCAGGAGCAGTTACCCTCCCAGCATGTAGGGCTGTGTACCCCACCCCAGTGCATTGATCTGTAACCCAGGAGCAGTTACCCTCCCAGCATGTAGGACTGTGTACCCCACCCCAGTACATTGATCTGTAACCCAGGAGCAGTTACCCCCCCAGCATGTAGGACTGTGTACCCCACCCCAGTGCATTGATCTGTAACCCAGGAGCAGTTACCCTCCCAGCATGTAGGGCTGTGTACACCACCCCAGTACATTGATCTGTAACCCAGGAGCAGTTACCCTCCCAGCATGTAGGACTGTGTACCCCACCCCAGTGCATTAATCTGTAACCCAGGAGCAGTTACCCTCCCAGCATGTGGAGCTCTGTACCCCACCCCAGTACATTGATCTGTAACCCAGGAGCAGTTACCCTCCCAGCATGTAGGACTGTGTACACCACCCCAGTACATTGATCTGTAACCCAGGAGCAGTTACCCTCGCAGCATGTAGGGCTGTGTACACCACACCAGTGCATTGATCTGTAACCCAGGAGCAGTTACCCTCCCAGCATGTGGAGCTCTGTACCCCACCCCAGTGCATTGCTCAGTAACACTGTATTAGATCCCTGCCCAGTGTGGGGAAACTTGCAGCCCGGGCTGGAAGTGACAGGATGTACAGCTCCCACCCATTTACAGCTCCATATCCCCATTGTGCCCTGACAAGGGGGTGCTGTGGGTGTGAACATCACTGCCACAGAGACCAGGCGGGGGAATCAGTTTAAAACTCACCACATGGGAGGGGTTTGGGGTATAGACAGGGAGGGGGAGACTGAGAGACAGTGTCATGGAAGGATGTGTTCCCAGGTTTCAGAATGCTGAAATGTAGACACTTCGATAGCATCCTGTAACATGAGCCAGTCTTCCCAGGAAAGATGGGAAAAAAGGATCTTGGTGTGAGGTCAGATGGATGGAACAACAGCTGCTGTGTGGGTTTGAAAATTACGTTTATGTAATTTTAATAAGTGTCTTTTTGAAACAGTACATTACTGTAGAGTTGGAGTAGGGTAATAAGCAGTTAAAGAAAGGGGGTCTCAGAGTTGTGAATAGTTGATGTAAAATGTTCACTTTCAGAGTTAAAAATAAATTGATATTTTTGTTTAAACAGTGGAATTTGGGAGTTCTCTGTCACTCATATTTTAACAGTTTACAAGACAAATTGAGCGTTTCTTTATGTTTCGTTTATATTACCAGATGAGCTCAATGTTGTGTCCTAACAATTGCTGTGTGTATCTGTGTGTCTGTGTGTGGGGCAGGTCTGGCAGTCTCTGTGGTGCTTAAAGTGATGCAATGCCACCCTCTGCTGGCCTCCCCACGCCACTGCACAGACATTGGCAGAGGGTAAAAACCAACAGGGATACATTCAGAGAGGGGGAGGGAGAGGGCAGCTGCTCACAGCACCATCCAAACTGATGTCTTATCCATGGACTGATCTAAATGTCCTTTAAACATTGTAACTGTCCCTGCTTTCACCACTTCCTCTAGAAGTTCATTCCACACCCAAGCCAGATTCTGTCTTACATAATTACCTCTCCTGACTTTTGTAAATCTTTTTCCTCACATCTTAAAATATCCCTCAGTTTTGAATCCCCAACTCTAGGGAAAAGACTTCAGCCCTTGTGTAAAGTTACCGCAGAATCTCATATGCTTCAGTGAAAACAGTCCCAGCCTATCCAGCCTCTCCTTGTAGCTCACTCCCTCCTTTCCCAGCAACATCCAGGTTAATCTCTTCTGAACCCTCTCCAGTTTAATAATATCAAGGTCAATAATATTAAAGTGAAGAGTCAAGGTATTTTCTTAGGGCACGGGGAGTCCAAAACTAGAGGACATAGACTTAAGGTGAGAGGGGAAACATTTAAAAGTGACCTAAGGGGCAGCTTTTTCACCCAGAGGGTGGTGTGCCTATGGAGTGAGCGGGCAGGATGACCAGACCAGACACAGTATTCCAGAAGAGGTCTCACCAATGTCCTGTACATCCTCAACATGACATCCCAATTCCGATACTCAAAGGGTCTGACCAATGAAGAAAAGTGTGTTAAACACCTTCTTTACCACAATATCTATATGAGATGCAAATTTTAAAGAATTAAACCTGACGGCCTAGGTCTCTGTTCTACAACACTGACAAAGACCCTACTTTTAATTGTATAGGTCCTGCTGTTGTTTGATTTACCAAATCCAATGCCTCGCATTAATCCAAACTAAACTCCATCTGCCACCCCTCAGCCCAGTGTGTGATATTACTGTCACCTCCCCCTCACCCTTCAATTTTAAAATGCCCATCTCCCTCTCCAGGAGGCCTGCACACTCCGGCCTTGATTATCACAAAGACCCTGAGCTTGTTTTGCCTTGTGTGGTTAGGGAGAGGAGGGACAGATTGCAGACACAGTCAGTGGGGAGGAGAGGCTGGACAGTAATCAGCGGCCTGGTGTCACTTCATGGTTTTAGGAAGAGGGCAGTCGCACGTTAGAGGTGGGTAAGAGTGATCGGTGTTTTGGAGTCAGAAATTAAGCTCTTCCTTCGTCTCTGGTGTTCAGTAATAAATATCTATTTAAGACTCTTCATTGGGCAGAGTGTGTTTGCAGGATTTCTTTCCTTAATATTGCAGACTACAGATAATAGCAATTAAAGATGTTTATAGTTAACTTTGATAGCATAGCATATAGACTCAATATCCTACAGTTGAGACAAATATCTTGTATTTGTTTAACAATACAAAGTGTTTTGTGTAGTTCAGTAATGGGAACCTGATTATAATAAATCCACACTGAGCTGAAAGTGGGCACTAAAATATGACCCAAGTCTGAGTATGGTAGTGTAGTGGGTAGTGTCCCTGACTCTGAACCAGAGGGGAAAAGTTTTGATGAGGCCTAAAGGGCACATTTTCACACAGAGGGTGGTGTGCATATGAAATGAGCTGCCAGAGGAAGTGATGGAGGCTGGTCCAACTACTGCATGTAAAAGGCATCTGGATGCTGACAGACCTGCTGAGCTTTTCCAGCAAATTTCTGTATTTGTTACAAAATGCATGCATTTTAACACAGGTATTCTGAATACATTAATTATTTTATTTTTTATTGACGCAGGGCCATGTAAACATATTTCAAATCGGCCGAGACCATTTTCTGCTAAGGATATGGCTCGGTGTATGACAGTAGCAATGATGTACCTACATGGAACAGGGAATGTGATGGAGACATAGTTTGGACAATGTACAAGGAGACCTCACATGGTCCAGTTTGGGAGAGGATGATATTATTGTGTGATTCAACTCAGAGAGGGAGAAACTGTAATCTGCCCGAAAAAGAATGGCCTCTTGCACTCTCTCCTTTGTGGTTCCTCATCACAGCAACGTGCGCGAGCTAAAAAAAAATCTGCAGTCATCGTTACCATTCTTATTTTTATAGAATCCCTGCAGTGTTGAAACAGGCCCTTCAGCCCAACAACTCCATACCAACCTTCCCAACCCATAGCCCTATATTTACCCCTGACTAATGAAGCTAACCTAAAAATCCCTGAACACTACAGACAATTTAGCGTGACCAATCCACCGAACCTACACAGTTTGTGGTAGGAAACTGGATCACCCATTAGAAGCTCACACAGATAAGGGGGGAATGTGCAAACTCCACAGAGACAGTCACCCAAGGCTGGAATTGAACCCAAGTTCCTAGTGCTCGGAGGCAGCAGTGCTAACCACCGTGCTACCCTTTGGGTGCTCCCTGAGCCGAATTCACTGGAATCTCCTCACTGCCTAAACCAAAGGGAATTCAGCCAAATTCAACTCTCCCAGGATGAAGTCCCATTGCTAGCAGCTGTGTGAGTACAATATCTTCAGAAGCAGAATAGCGTTTTGGACAATCTCAATTTTTACTTTTATCAGGAGTTACAATAATATCTGGACAAAGTTGTTTCAAGTTAAAATTGCGGAAATTTTGTTAATCTGTGTGTGTGTGTGTGTATGCATGTGTTTGTGTGTGTGTGTGTGTGTGTGTGTGTGTGTGTGTGTGTGTGTGTGTGTGTCTGTGTCTGTGTATGTGTGTTTAGAAAGGGAAATATTAGACCATAAGATATAGGAGGGGAAGTAAGGCCATCGGACCCATCGAGTCCACTCTGCCATTTAATCAGGGCTGATGGGCATTTCAACTCCACTTACCTGCATTCTCCCCGTAGCCATTAATACCTTGTGACATCAAGAATTTATCAGTCTCTTCCTTGAAGACATTTAGCGTCCCGGCCTCCACTGCACTCCGCAGCAATGAATGCCACAGGCCCTACCACTCTCTGGCTGAAGAAATGTCTCCGCATTTCTGTTCTGAATTGACCCCCTCTGATTCTAAGGCTGTATCCACGGGTCCTAGTCTCCTCGCCTAACGGAAACAATTTCTTCGCATCCATCCTTTCTAAGCCAGTGATTATATATTTGCAATACCCAAACACTTTGCCATTAATCTTTCCACCATAGTTGGAGTAACATTGCTCTCGATCATAAACGTGTTGTTTGAGCAGATTAAAGAAACTAGCCTGACTTGTTCCTAAAACTGACCCTGACCCAGTCTGAGACCGATATCATCAGCCATATCACCGACCTGGTTACATTTAACATTTGTTGTGAGCAGTGGAGGAGTGGGACTAGAAAAGGAAACAGTGACCCCAAAAAGCCGGGGAACTATAATCCAGTGAGCCTGATGTCAGTGGTGGGTAAGTTGTTGGAGGGGATTCTGAGGGACACCATTTACATACATTTGGGAAGGAAAGGGCTGTTCAGAGTAGACAACATGGCTTTCTGCATGGGAAATCATGTCTCATTAATTTGGTTGAGTTTTTTGAAGAGGTGACAAAGAAGAATGATGAAGGCAGTTTGGTAGACATTGTCTATATGGGCTTCAGCAAGGTGTTCATTTAAAGAACAAAGAGCAAAGAAAATTTACAGCCCAGGAACAGGCCCTTCGCCCTCCAAGCCTGAGCCGATCCAAATGTACTGTCTAAACCTGTCGGTCAATTCCTAACCATCTGTATCCCTCTGCTCCCCACCTACTCATGCATCTGTCCAAACGCATCTTAAATGAATCTACCGTGCCTGCCTCTACCACCTCTGCTGGCAACACGTTCCAAATGCCCACCACCCTCTGTGTGAAGTACTTACCACGTGTATCCCCCTTAAACATTCCACCTCTCACTTTGAAAGCACGACCTCTCGTTACTGAATCCTTCACTCTGGGAAAAAGCCCCTCTCTATCCACCCTGTCTATACCCTTCATGATTTTGTAAACCTCAATCAGGTACCCCCACCCCATCTCCTTTTTTCCAGTGAAAATAAACCTAACCTACTCAGCCCCTCTTCATAGCTAGTATTTCATTCCGATTGGTAGACAGATTAGTAACTTTCTGTCACATGGGATACAGAGGAAGCTCGTCACAATTGGCTTGAAGGAAGAGGGATATTTTTCAGACTGGAGGCTTGTGAGCAGCAGTGTGCTGTTAGAATCAGTACTGAGTTCACTGCATTTCATCATTTATGTAATGGATTTAGATGTGAATATTGGGGCCATAGTTCGAAAGGTTACAGATGACATCAGAAAGGTGGTGTAGTCGATTATCTCAGAGTACAACAAGACCACAATTAGATGGAACAAAGGGGCATGGATGGACAGATGAAGTTTAATTTAGATAAATACGAGGTTTTGCATTTTGTAAATGCAAACCAGGGCAGGAATTATACAATTGTTGGTCAGGTCCTGGGGCATGTTGTGAAACAACGGGGCATAGGGCTGCAGGTGCATAGTTCCTTGAAAGTGGAGTCGCAGATAGACAGTGTGGTGCAGAACACATTTGGCACATTTGCCTTAATCAGTCAGAGGATTGAGTATAGGAGTTGTGGTGGTATGGTGCATCTGTACAGGATGTTGGTGAGGCCACTTTAAGAATACTGCGTACAACTTGGTTGTCTGCAGAAATGACTGACACACAGATGTTCCAGGACTGGAGGTTTGAGCTTTAAGGAGAGGTTGATTAGGTTGAGGTGCTTTCTCCTGGAGTGTCAGAGGCTAAAGGGTGACATTATAGAGGTTTATAAAACCATCAGGGGCATGGATATTCTGAACAGCCACGTTCTGCTCTCCAGGATTGGGGAGTCCAGAACAAGAGGGCATAGGTTGGAGGGGAGAGGGCGAATGATTTAGAAGGGACCTGAAGATAAATGTTTCACACAGAGAGTGGTGTGTGTATAGAAATTGCTGTCAGAGGAAGTGGTGATGGCGGTTAAAATTGCACATTTAAAAAGTATCTGAAAGAAGAGGGATATTGGCCAAATGCTGGCAAATGGGACTGGATCAGATTTGATGTCTGATCGTAGTGAACAGATTGGACTAACGGGTCTGTTTCCGTTCTGCATGACTCTCTGATTCTATAAGAAGGATGATGAAAAATTCTGAAAGGACCTTTCAAGTGGGAATTCTCTTCAGTGGAAGTTTATCGTGCCTCTATGTTCACATTGATTGAAAGCTGCATTAGTTAAATATTTGACAGAGAAGTGAGTCACAGATAATGGGACACAGACAGGAAAGTGGGGCTGAGACAATCTTAGTGCCTGGTGGAGAAGGCTCGAAGTATCTAATGACCCACTCCTGCTCCTCACTCCCATGTTCCTGTGTGCCATTCAGCCCATCAAACCTGCTAGACAGGAGCAGTTGGAGGCCATTTACTCCTATAACCTGTTGCACAGAAACAGGGGAGACCATTCAGCCTCTCAAGACTGTTACACATGCTTTGAGGTGATTTGGGAAATGTAATTGGAAAGCCCAGGCACGGGTATGAAAGAGGCCCCTCATCTCTCTTTACAGAGCTTCCCCTCTCTGCAACTTGTGCTTCATTTGTTGGTCATGGTTAGACCCAGATTCACTGTGAATACAGCCCCCATACCTCAACCAGAGTTGGCTCACAAAATCATCTGGTCTCCCTGACTGCAATATTTAGTAATTGCACATTCATGAAAATAACACCCACTAACACTCCAATAACAGAATGTAAGAACATCAGAAACAGGGGCAGGTCATTCACTCCCCAAACCTGCCTTGCCCTTCACTAAGATCGTCACTGATCTGCTCTTGGTCTCAAATCCTCTTTCATATCCAATTCCTCATAGCCCTCACCGCTCTGTCAGATCAATACCCATCTACCTCCTCTTCAAATACTTTCAGACATCTCGCTCCCCGAACACTCTTGAGAAGAGAAATCCTGACATTCAATCCCACCTGTTTGAAGAAAACACTTGCTGTTCCTATATCATGGCTTATTGATGTGCACAAAAGAGGTTGAGACAAGGGTTCAGGTAAAAATGACTGGCCCCGATATCAAGGCAGTGGTTGCCTTCTGTTGACATCAAGGAGCTTAACAAACTGGACTTAATGGGAATCAGAGTAACCTCTCCAGTGTTTGGGGTCAAACATGGCACAAAGGAAGATGTTCACCATCTCTGTCCTGGGTCACCTCTGTGGGAGATCCTCAGGGTAGCTTCCTCTTCACAAACAGCTTCAGCTGCTTCATCAATGTCTCCCCAACCTCACCCTCCGCAACATAAGAACAGAAGTGGGGATGGTCACTGAAGATTCCACTATGTTCAGAACATTTTGTTCCCCTCTCAGCTCCTGAACTGGTCTGTGTTCATGTGCAACAAGACCCTGACTCCATTGAGACTTGTGCTGTTAAAGTATCAGTAACATTCATGTAACAGCACTGCCTGGCACTGCACATTGCCACAGTAAAACAAGAGTTCATTCAGCACCTCACGCTAGTTTCACAGGAATATGAGGAAGCCATTCAGCCCATTGACACTATTGGAGAAGAACAGGGACAGCCCATTCAGTGCCTCCAGCTTATTACTCAGGACGAGAAGGAGTCTAGTGTGATGGACCACACCAGAGCCCCTCGAAAATATTGGAAGGCAGTCTCCTAGACTCTAATGTTTTCTTATTTTAAAGGGAATGTAAATTGTCTGTTCCAGATGCAATGTGACTGGTCAAACTACTCGGTGTGAAGCTCAACACTATTTAAACACGAAAGATAAAATGAAACCAAAGAAAAAGGAAATTAGAATAACTTAATTCTATTGGACAAGTTATCAGAATAATATAGCGTGGAGATATTACTAATGAACTGTTCCGATATACGAAAATCCCATAAAGACAGCATTTGGCAAAACTGAATATTCAGTCACAGATTGCCACAAACTCAAAGATCCTAATCTGTGAGAGCTGGTCACACCCATTCAGGCTGCATTAAAATAAACCTAAGGCCTCCCTCGCTGTTTACTCAAGTGGTCTTAACTAACCAGCTTGGTAACGATCATTCAATCTCTCTCTTAAAAGAAACCAGGACAAAATAACCTCTTAAAGCTGCAGCATCATCACACTTGTCAGTACATCGAGCTTTCAAACAGGAACCAGGGGTAAAAGGTCAGGCCCTTGGCCCTGTCCAATTGGACAAGGAAGAAGTCATTCAGTCCCCTGAGTCAATTACACAGAAACGGAACGAGGCCATTCAGCCCCTTGAGTTACTTACACATGAACAAGAGGAGGCCATTCAGCCAGTTGAGCCATTTATATAGGAACAGTAGAAGGCCATTTCCACCTCAATGCACTTACACGGGGGCAGAATAGGGTAATTGATGCTGATCCTGATGAATGTCTTATGCCCAAAATGTCGACTCTCCTGCTGTGCTTTTCCAGCAAACCACTGTCTACTCCGATCTCCAGCATGGGCAGTCCTCACTGTCTCCTAATAGATGCTCTAACGTGATGAACAATTGGAGCAGAGGCTGCACAAACAGACTGCTCCACGTTGTACCTCGTGGCGCCAATGCTCATGATACACACGTGGGACTTTAACGTGGGTTACTCGCGGTGAGCAGGGAAATCATATGTGTTGTGTGAAATCTCAAGAAGGCATGTACCATCTCCGAGAAGGCTGCCTGGTGTTCTCTATGTAGGGTGGAAGCTGGTGGGAATGACTACCTGTTTCCGATGGAAGGTATTGTGGCTGCTGTTGGGGATTGTGAATAACCTGATGTTCAGTACGGGGTTCACACGCCGACTGCTCAATAACGTGGGGAGAGTTAATTTAGGCAAATAAACTATTAGGAAAGTCACAATAGACTGATGAATGGACTCTCTAAGTTCAAATAATGGTGATTTTGTTCATGTTGACCTTGTCTAGTGCATGTCCTGTTCAGTGTAACCTGTATGCCTTACTCTGTCCAAGTCTATTTCCACCCTATGATCTGTCTGGCCTTGCTTAATATGATCTTCCCCCACTGCTCATAAACAACGTGTTTCCCTGTACTGAGGTACACGTGACAATAAATCAAACCAATCAATCCTGGGTAAAGTATGGAATTTCTCTCCCTATCAATGTCTCTTTTGGAAATAAGTGATCGCTGCCACTCCTCGTGTTTCAGCATCACAATTTCTTCGTCTCTCACAGCTCTACAGATTAAACACTCAGCTTATTCACTCTATCCTCATGTTACCATCACCAGTGTCTGTGGTAAGGAGATCATTCCTTACAAAGAGCATCAAATCTGTTCAGAGTGCCCCGAATGCTCTCTCAGCAAGGCTCTACAACAGCAGGAGGATGGCTTTATTTATGTACTCGAATCATCTTACAATGAAGACAGCATACCATTGACTGCACCCATTACTTACACAGGGTTTGATTCGGAGCAGTCAGCATAGACTTGTGAGTGGGAGATCATGCTTCCCAAATTTCTTAGAGTTCTTTGGTGAAGTGACCAGGAAGGTTGATGAGGACAGAGCAGTCGACGTAGTCTCTATGGATTTCAGTATGGCCTTTGATAAGGTTCCACATGGCAGGCTGCTCAGGAAGGTTCCATCACGTGGAATGGTGGGGGAACTGTCCAATTGGATACACAGTTGGGTTGATGGTCGGAAGCAGAGGGTTTAGTGGAAGGTTGTTTGTCAGACCGGAGGCTGGGTCCATTGATGTTTGTTATCTATGATTTGGTTGAGAATGTACAAGGTATGATTAGTAAGTTTGCAGATGACACTAAAATAAGTGGTAGCGTGATCAGTGAGGAAGTTTATCAGAAATTGCAGCAGGGACTTAATCAGGTGGGGAAGTGGGCCGAGAAATGGCAAATGGAATTTAATATAGATGGGTGATGTCTTACATTTTGGGAAATCAAATCAAGGTAGGAGTTTCATGGTGCATGGAAAGATCTTCAAGAGTGTAGTGGGCAGAGAGACCTTGGAGTTCAGGTGCACGGTTCTCTAAGAGTGGAGTCACAGGTAGACAGGGCAGTGAAGAAGGCTTTTTGCACAGTGGCCTTCATCAGGCAGGACATTGAGTACAGAGAAGCTGGGAAGTTATGTTGCAGTTATACTGGACTTTGGTCAGGCTGCACTTAGAGTATTGTGTTCAGTTTTGTCACATTGTTATCGGGAGGATGCTATTAAATTAGAAAGAGTGCAGAAGAAATTTTCAAGGACGTTGCCAGGACCCATTGGTCTGAGTTATAGGGAGAGTTTGGACAAGCTAGCACCTTTTCTTTAGCGTGAAGGAGACTGAGGAAGTCCTTTTAGAGCTGAATAAAATCACGATGGTAGGGTTAATGCTCTCAGTCTTTTTCCAAGGTGTAGAGAATCGAGGATTAGAGGGGATCAGTTTAAGGTTAAAGGGGAAGGAATAAAAGGGAACCTGAGGGGCCACTTCTTTACCCAGAGGCTGGTACGTGGATGAGCTGCCAGCATATGTGGTTGAGGGGGGTACATTAACAACATTTCAAAAGCATTTGGATAAATATGTGGATAGGAAAAGTCTAGGATGATATTGGCCAACTGCAGGGAATTGGGGTTAGCGTGGATGGACATTTACAAGGTGGACTCGAACCCCTCTGTTAATTAAAACCAAACACCCAGAAAAGCTCGCCTCACCTCGTAATCTGTTAAAATATGAGCGACAGCGATCTCCTACATTCCACTATTTAAACAAAAATTAACAAGTTAAGTTCTTAACTTTAATAGTGAACACTAGAGGGGCTTCACAAATACAAGCCCCTCTTTTCTTAGCTACTTACTATCTGACTCTGACTCTGTCAAAATCTGCTGTTCCAACAACCCACATATGAAACATAACAATCTCAAGACCACACAGTCTGTATCTTCCCTGCTGTGTTCACTCTTCCAGCTGCTGATCTCCCTGGGTCATGTTTTTATTGCAAGTAGGTTTACATGAACATGTATCTTTGATAGAGAGTGTTTGGGATGGTCAGTTAGCACTCCTGCTCTACAGCAGTTACTCTGCTGTTGGATGGCAGTGGCTCTCCCTCTAGTGTTCAAAATGCTGGATATATATACTTCCAATGATACAATAATTCTCACATTTGATTGCTTTCCAGGTACCCAAACAATAATATTTGTGACATATGGAACAGTCAGACATTTAGCTGGCATCTGTGCTGTACTTTGTATTCAACAAAACCCGTTCTGTCTTAAAGTGACCTGACATGCTTTCGGCTTCATAACACCACCCCCCTTCAGAAAAAAAAGAACCATCAGAATGAAAAGATGGCTTCGTTTCCTTTCCTCTAATTCTTAATCCCATTATTATGAAATACAAAAGTATTAATCTCAGTTATATCATTCATATTAATTTTGCACACATATAAAACACTGGGATAAGTCAAATCTTATCAACACCTGTTCCTTTAAATCCGCGATAACACATCTGCTATCACATTTTAGGACCCACAGCACGTACATTGTGTAAGTTTAAAGTCAGCGTGATAAGACTCCAATGAAATATTCTCATATTCTGGTCTTTAAATATTCCAAAAAACGCGAGAGGTTTGCCGTTGTCCACAACCATCTCCAACAATTTATTTGTCACATAAACATTAAAATATTGTCAGGCCAGTGCGAAACCTAATCATTCTTTTTCAGTAATGGAGATGTTGTATTTTGTTTCTGGTGGATATTGAGTTTTTTTGACAAGTAGCCAATTGGCCATTCAATCCCATCATCATATTTCTGTATCAATACATCTCCGACCCCTATATCCCGAGGGTTTCAGAATATTTGGTGCAGCTAAAACTGGTGCGGTGATTAATCCTGCTTTAAAATTCTCAAATGCCTCCTGGCATTGTTCTGTCCACCACAATTCTGTGTTCTTCTTTACTAAGTCCATCAGTGGTGCTCATAAGCTGCTGAAGTTTGGAACAAACTTCCAATAGAATCCACTCAGTTCCAAAAATCGAATCACCTCTTTCTTCGAGGTTGGTTGTGGAAATTCCTCAAAGCCCTTCGTCTTTGTGTTCCATGGGGTCAATCTTCCATGTCTAATGTAATGTCCCAAGAACGGCACCTCTGCCTTCGTGAATGCTGTTTTCTTTAAGTTTATTACCAAGTTTGCTTCTTGTAATCGTTCAACATGCTCTGCCAACTGTAACGTGTGAGCTTTAAATCACTTGCTAAAGGTCACTACATCATACAGATAAACTGCACAATTTGTTCATCTGACTGTAACTCTGTTCCTGAGTCACTAAACCTGGCTGTGAAGGGAATTCCTATCACTGGTGACAATACTAATACGTCATCCCCACAGGAAATCGTCAAAATTTCCGAGTTTTTATCTGCCACTTGCTTCATTCTATGCTGTGCCCTTCAGGTGCTGTTTAGCGAACTCACCTACTCCATCTAATCTCTCCCTCACCTCAGATACATAATCCGAGTGTGAGATCTCTGACTTCGGTCCTGTCAATTTATATTCAATTAATTTCAAAGGACCTCTCACTTCATGTACATATATTAACTCAAAGGAAGTAAACTGAGTGGATTTATTTGGGGCAAATAATTTTTGTCCAATGGCAAACAATTCAATGAGACACCTTCATTCCAATCATTCCGGTAATCCTGACAGTACACTGTTAATATGGTCTTCAGCGTCTGATGCTAACTTTCCAAGGCTCCCTGGGATTCAGGATGGGACGCCCTTGATTTAAACTGCTGTATGCCTAAGCTATCCATGACTTCCTTAAACAGCTGAGCGGTAACATGAGACCTTGGTCTGACTGAATCTCTCTGCGGAGCCCACAGTGAGTAAAGAAAGATACCAACTCCTCCACCTCCCTTTTTACCTTAACACTCCATAATAGAATTGCCTCTGGAAATCTGGTAGACACATCCATTATGGCTAGCAAATAATGGTTTCCACCTTTTTTTTAGATAGGGGAGCGACACAACTAATCATAACCTACGTGAAATGTTCTTCGAATGCAGGAATTGGTAACAAAGGTGCTGGTTTTATTACTGCCTGTGACTGACCTATCGTTTAGAATGTTTGACATGTGCAACAAAAAAAACCACGTACTTGTGCATTCCAGGCCACTAGAAATGCCTCTGTACCTTAACCTGATTCTTCTGTCCACCTAGGTGACCCCCTGCAGTTAGTTTATGTGCTACCCGTAACACTGTACGTTACTGCTAACACAATATCGTGCACTTCAGCCCATTTCCCTTCTGCAGTAACCTATCGGGGTCTCCATTTTAATTTTATGATTCTATCTTTAAGTTAAAAATGTTCGACAATATATTCTGATTCCTTTTCTGTGTGTGTGCATGTGAATGTGTGTGTGAATGTGTGTGTATATATCTGTTGTAAGTCCATGAGCCTTTCTGGACTAAACCCCTCTGCCTGATCCTCTGCCTGTTCAGGTTTTTCCTGCACCGTGACATCAAACAGGGGGTCAGTTCACCGCAAATCAACTCCTCTGGCTTTTCATTTTGGTTTTCCTTCCTGCTCTAACTTATGACAGTGGAATCTTGTTACTATACAAGTGTCGGGAAAAATCCTGGGTATTTTTCTTTTAACTCCCCAATTCCCTAGTTTTCCTTTTGCCTTCTCCAACACAAGGGTTGCAACTCCCACCTTGGATCCTGTTAAATCGTTCACAAGAATAAACTGTATTGCTGGAAATGACACTCTGTTACTCACTGTCACTGTTACTGCCCCAACCTTGATTTGGCATTCCATCCTGATATTACACAAGGGAATGCTTAATTTCTAACCCCATTCCACAAATTGTCACGATCTTGATTAATATGTCAGAAAGAGTGAAAATACGTTCATCTCTCACTATTCGAGGCCGAGAGAAAGTGAGGGCTGCAGATGCTGGAGGTGAGAGTTGAAAAGTGTGGGGCTGGAAAAGCATAGCCAACCAGGCAGCATCTGAGGGGCAGAAGAGTTGATATTTCAGGCATAAATTCTTCATCAGGAAAGTGGGGGGTGGGGTAAGGGAGGGGGAAGGGTGCCGAGAAATAAATAGGAGGGTGGGGGTGGAGCTGGGTGGAAGATAGCTTGGAAGGCGATAGGTAGACGCAGGTGGGGTGTGATGGTGATAGCTCGGAGAGGAGGGTGTTGTGGATAGGTGGTAGGACAACTAGAACCCTCAAACTAGAACCATCATCAACGTTGACTTCACCAAATTCCAAATCTCCTCTCCACCAACCTCTCGCAGATCCAACCATTCAACCTAGCACTGCCCTCGTGAACCGCCCTAACTGGCCAGCTTCCTTCCCACCTACCGACTCCACCCTCCCCTCTGACATATCACTATTACTCCCACCGACATCTTCTTATTGCCTTCCCAGTGACCCTCCCACCAGCTCAGCTACTACCCTCGTATTTATCTTTCAGCCCCTTTGTCCCCCCACCATGTTCCTGATGTTGGGTTTCTGCCTGATATTCGATTGTCCTGCTGTTTGGATGCTGCCTGATCTGTTGTGCTTTTCTGGCGCCTCACTTATCAATTATTAGAGACTGAGCAGATCCCGTATCTCACAAAATTATAACTTCTTGTCCTTCTCCCCCTGTTCTTTCTGAGTAAACTTTATCTACAGCGGTGAATTCTTTCAGAGATTAGGTACCGACTCCATACCCAGACCCTGCCTCGGCTGTGCACTCTCCTGCAGCTCCTTGGCTCCACTTGGGGTCCCCTTTACCAGTTTCACTAATGCCACTGGGCTTAGCCTCTTCTGCGACATCTTTCCCAAAGTTCCTTCCTTCAACGACCATCACAGTGTGTCCCAGCTTACTTCAATGAAAACACCTTTTCCTCGTGCCCTTCTTAAACCATCGGCACTGTCATATTATGTGTTCCACTCCCTTATACTGAGAACACCTGAGGCTTTTCACCTCCTTTCAACCCCTTTGGGCTTCTTTTTTCACCTGTGGTAAACTATTGTGCGCTACTGTTTGCTTTGTAATGTGTGAACTTCCCTTCTCCCAATTTCTATCCCTCATTGCATGTAAATTCTCCCGGAAACTAAATTTCATCTCATGCACCAATGCATATTTACCTGCTATTTCTGCCACGCTTCTCTCTTCTTGAACTTTCTGTTCGTGCACATGAATTCTTACCATCTCTGGAAGTGAGTCTTTAAACCAGTATCCTTGGGGGGAGGTTTGCTAGTGCTCTTGGGGGGGGGTTTAAACTAACTCTGCAGGGGCGTGGGAACCCAGACTGTAGCTTTAGGGTGCAGGACCTGGAGTGTAGGGAGGTTAGGAATATGGCATCAATCTTAAAGGAGGGTGCCTGTAAACAGAAGAGTGGCTTGAAGTGTGTATACTTTAATGCCAGAAGTATACGAAATAAGGTAGGTGAACTCGCAGCGTGGGTTGGTACCTGGGACTTCGATGTTGTGGCTATTACAGAGACGTGGCTAGATCAGGGACAGGATTTGCTGTTGCAGGTTCCAGGGTTTAAATGTTTTAGTAGGGTCAGAGGTGGGGGTAAAAGAGGGGGGGGGTGTGGCTTTGCTTGTCAAAGATAGTATTACAGCGGTGGAAAGGAAGATGGACGAAGATTTGTCATCTGAGGTAGTTTGGGTTGAGGTTAGGAATAGGAGAGGTGAGGTCACCCTGTTAGGAGTCTTTTACAGGCCTCCTAATAGTCCGAGAATCGTTGAAGAAAGGATTGCGAAGATGATTCAGGAGAAGAGTGACAGTAATAGGGTGATTGTTATGGGAGACTTTAACTTTCCTGATATTGATTGGGAAAGCTATAGCTCAAGTTCGTTAGATGGGTCAGTGTTTGTGCAATGTGTGCAGGAGAGTTTCCTGACACAATATGTAGATAAGCCAACAAGAGGTGAGGCCATACTGGATTTGGTTCTGGGTAACGAACCCGGCCAGGTATTAGAACTAGAGGTAGGTGAGCACTTTGGAGACAGTGACCACAATTCGGTGATTTTTACTCTAGTGATGGAGAGGGATAAGTGTGTACTACAGGGCAAGAGTTATAGCTGGGGGCAGGGAAATTATGATGCGTTGAGGCATGATTTAGGATGTGTGGATTGGAAAAGTAGATTCCAAGGCAAGAGCGTAATTGATATGTGGAACTTGTTCAAGAAGCAACTATTGAATGTCCTTGATAAGTACGTACCTATCAGGCAGGGAGGAAAGGGTCGTGTGAGGGAGCCGTGGTTTAATAAGGAGTTGGAATCCCTTGTTAAATGGAAGAGGGCGGCCTTTGTAAAGATGAGGCGTGAAGGTTCAATAGGGGCGATTCAGAGTTATAAGGTAGCCCGGAAGGACCTGAAGAGAGAGCTAAGAGCAGCAAGGAGGGGACATGAAAGGTCCTTAGTGGGTAGGATTAGGGAAAACCCTAAGGCTTTCTATAGGTATGTTAGGAATAAAAGAATGACTAGGGAAGGAATAGGTCCAATCAAGGATAGTAATGGGAAGTTGCGTGTAGAGGCTGAAGGGATTGGGGAGGCGCTGAATGAATACTTTTCGTCAGTATTCACTCAGGAACAGGACATTGTTGTCGATATGAATACTGGGGCACGATTAAGTAGAATGGATGGCTTTGAGATATGTAGAGAAGAGGTGTTGGAAATTCTGGCAAGGGTGAAAATAGATAAGTCCCCTGGGCCTGATGGCATTTATCCTAGGATTCTCTGGGAAGCAAGGGAGGAGATTGCAGAGCCATTGGCCTTGATTTTTGTGTCCTCTTTGTCGACAGGAGTAGTGCCAGAGGACTGGAGGCTAGCAAACGTGGTTCCCTTGTTCAAGAAGGGGAGTAGGGATAATCCTATTAACTATAGGCCAGTGAGTCTCACTTCTGTTGTGGGCAAAGTCTTAGAGAGAATTGTAAGGGATAGGATTTATGAACATTCGGATAGGAATAATGTGATCAAGGATAGTCAGCATGGTTTTGTGAAGGGCAGGTCGTGCCTCACAAACCTTATTGAATTCTTTGAGAAGGTGACTAAGGAGGTAGATGAGGGGAAAGTGGTAGATGTGGTATATATGGATTTTAGTAAGGCGTTTGATAAGGTCCCCCATGGTCGGCTACTGCAGAAAATACAGAGATATGGCATTGAGGGTGAGTTGGAGGTTTGGATTAGGAATTGGCTCTCTGGAAGAAGACAGAGGGTAGTAGTTGATGGCAAAGGTTCATCTTGGAGTGCCGTCACTAGCGGTGTTCCGCAAGGATCTGTTTTGGGACCATTGCTGTTCGTCATTTTTATAAATGACCTGGAGGAAGGGTTAGAAGGTTGGGTGAGCAAGTTTGCGGATGATACGAAAGTCGGAGGAGTTGTAGACAGTGAGGAAGGATATGGCAGGTTACAGCGGGAGATAGAGAAGCTGCAGAGCTGGGCAGAAAGGTGGCAAATGGAGTTCAATGTAGCTAAGTGTGAAGTGATTCACTTTGGTAAGAGTAATAAAAAGATGGATTACTGGGCTAATGGTAAACTACTTGGTAGTGTGCAAGAGCAGAGGGATCTTGGTGTCCATGTACACAGATCTCTGAAAGTTGCCACCCAGGTAAATAGTGCAGTGAAGAAGGCATATGGCGTACTGGCTTTTATTGGGAGAGGAATTGAGTTCCGGAGTCCTGAGGTCATGCTGCAGTTGTATAAGACTCTGGTGCGGCCGCATCTGGAATATTGTGTGCAGTTTTGGTCGCCATACTATAGGAAGGATGTGGAGGCACTGGAACGGGTGCAGAGGAGGTTTACCAGGATGTTGCCTGGTATGGTAGGAAGATCCTATGAGGAAAGGCTGAGGCACTTGGGGTTGTTTTCATTGGAGAAAAGAAGGTTTAGGGGTGATTTGATAGAGGTGTACAAGATGATTAGGGGGTTAGATAGGGTTGACAGTGAGAACCTTTTTCCACGTATGGAGTCAGCTATTACAAGGGGGCATAGCTTTAAATTAAGGGGGTGTAGATATAGGACTGATGTTAGGGGTAGGTTCTTCACGCAGCGAGTCGTAAGTTCATGGAATGCCCTGCCAGTAGCAGTAGTGGACTCTCCCTCTTTATGGGTATTTAAGCGGGCATTGGATAGGTGTATGGATGATAGTGGGTTAGTGTAGGTTAGGTGGGCTTTGATCGGCGCAACATCGAGGGCCGAAGGGCCTGTACTGCGCTGTATTCTTCTATGTTCTATGTTCTATGTTCTCCAGCAGATTAATCTCCCTTCGAGCCTCACAGGTCTTATCTATTTTTAAGTCCAACACCCATCTAACAAAATGACTGTAGTTAATTCTTTCAAACTTAACATAAGTCTGACCTGGTTCCATCACTATTTTTATGAATCTCTGTCTATATGCTTCTGATACCAATTCATAGCCAATCAAAATAGCCAATTTGACATCTGCATAATCTCTTGACCCCTCATCTGACAGCGCTGTACATACCTCACCAGCTGTGCCCACCAGCTTTGTCTGAACGAGCATTACCCACAAGTTCACTGGACACGTCATCTGCCGAGTCATTTTTTTCAAATGAAATAAAAAAGGTTTTGACATTTTTCTCATCGAAATATGTCAAGGCACTAACATAGTTGTATACATCCCGACGTTCTCCCTTCATCTCAATCCTGTTAATTTAACTTTCTTGTCTAATTCCCAAATTCTGAATCTCAAATTCTCTCTCTCTTTCTTTTTCCTCTCCTTCTCTTTTTTCTCTTTCTGTTTCCGTCTCTTTCTTTATCTTCTAACTTCAGTTGCCATATCTGCAATTTAAGTTTTTTCTAACTCGAGTGCAGTTGTCTGTTTCTTTGATACATCAAAGTGCTTGACCAAGTCCATTATAATTTCTGGTTTCCTTTTGTCCCTGGTTAAACCCAATTCCAACCTATTTGCTAATTCTAAAAAATGTCCTGCTTCTGTCTTTCTAAACTTTCTTGGCAAATCTGGGAACCTCTTTAGTAATGTTAAAAGCCATTTCCCTCACTTTTAATTTAAACAACCACAAGTAAACAAAATTAAACAGATTTTCCGACTGGTTTTATTTGAAGATCTAGGTCACTAATTGCAACGTGTTGGAATTTACTGGGACAGTTTGTACCCGAAATCTGTTCAAATCTGTCCAAGTCCCTTACAGCAGGGCCCCAAACTGTAAAGACATCTATTTAGAGCCCTTCTGTTAATTAAAACCACAAACCCAAAAAAAGCTCACCTCACCTCGTAATCTGTTAATACATGAGTGACAAAGAACTCCCAAATTCCATTAATAAAAGAAAAATAACAGTTTTTATATATGCAAATTAGCTCGCTGTGCTTGAAGGTTTGTTTTCTGATGATTCGATACTATGACTAGGTAACATCATCAGTGAGAGTCTCTGAGTCTCTGCTGAAGTGCTGGTGGTATGTCGCGCCTCTCTATTTATAGGTCTTGGATTCTTAAGATGGGGGATGTCATTTCCAGTTCTTTTGTTTACAAGAGAATGTAGACAGGATCTAAATTGATGCGTTTATTGATGGACTTCTGTTCAGACTGCCATTCCTCTAAGAACGTCCTTGCGTGTCTTAGTATGTGTGTGTGCATTGTCCCAATCAAAGTGGTGCCCTTCTTTGCCTGTATGTATGGAACATAGTGATAGTGCGTCCTGTCTTTTGGTGGCTAGTTGGTGTTCGTGTATCCTGGTAACATGACAACAGGACCATTTCAATGGCGGAAAATGATTTTATATACATTGTTTAATGAATGTGTGTGTGCAGATAAGTAACATTTTTCATATGTGCACAACACATTCTAAATGAAAAACGGAGACACACGAAAAGTGATGCATATGATGTATAAAATTTATAAAACATTATTGGATCCTCATCTAAAGTGATATGTTTCCCCTTCTCTCAACGTTCCCTTCTTTTCTAGAATTCTCTACTCCAATCTCTACTTCTTATCAGGATGTGTGTTATTAATTCTTGCTTCTGGTGTCCCAACTTATTTCAGTTAATCCCCTTTCTACCAGAATTCAATATATTGGCCTGTTGGGTTCTTTTCAAAGCTAGTGTCTGTCATATTATTGGAGATAAAAAGTCTGACATCAGAGTCAGCATTTGAACACATTACTCTGTTGTCCATGCACTATACAAAGGACCACAGCACACAGGAATTGCCAAAACATTGAGGGATGTACATCTAATTCTTTCAATGATCTAGTTTTCTCATTTTTCACATTTCCTCATCTATGTTGTCGCACTCTTTCTCTCTTTGTATCTAGTTAAGAAATTTACCAATTATTCTTTGCGTCCCTTCTCTCAAAGCTCCTTCTTTCGGTTTATGTCTATTGCTCTCTTCCAGATGTAATGTGGTTATAATTGAGCAATGTAACTGCAAAGACATTCAGGAGGAGCTGGCCAGAGTTAATTGGAAAGGGAGCTGAGCAAGGCAGACCATGGAGCAGCAAAAGCAGGAATTTCTGTGGGTATTTCGGCGGATATCAGAAATTCTCCCAAAGGAGATAAAACATACTCATGGCAGGACAAGGCAGCCATGAGTGATAAGGCATCAAACCAAAAGAGGAAACATACAATATGGTGAAGATGATTGGGAATCCAGAGAATTCATTGGCTCGGAAACTACATAAGGCTGGCATCACTGACACTGCAGAGCTCTTAATCATGGTCAGGGAGAGAAACAGAGGAAAAACATTCACTTTAAACACAGAAGATGTTATTACTCAAGGAAAAAAATTGAGGTGAATTAAACAATTGAACTAAAATCAGTTACTTGGTTTTGCAGAATGTGTCAGATTGAAAGCCTGATCCGGGGAGAGACCCTCAGGAGAATGAAAGTATGAAAATGGAAGTGTTACCACACCAGAAACCAGAGTAGGTCACTGAGTACATGACTGATGGGTGAATGGGTCTCGATGTGAACTAAGGGACAGACAGCAGAATTGCATTGCAGATATTGCAGCTCAAAACTGCGCATTTATGTAGTGCTGTAGACTACATCAGCATTCAACCACAACCTGTAACTTTTAGCCTCGAATAACTTCCTCAGTCTGCCATTACCATCAATACGGTCTATGTTTCAGTAATGACTGTGGGTGAACATGACAGGGTCAGAACCACGTGAACCTAAACCTGATGCTAAACCATTAATGCTACCACATTTGACCAACAGATCTGATCGAAGCTCCACAATCCTGTCACATTCTGTCATAAATGGTGATGGATGATTAAACAAATGATGGTGGAAAGGGCTCCACAAATATCCCCATCCTAAATAATTGAACAGTCCTGTACATCAGTGTAAAAGACCAGGATGTGGTAGCTGCACCACCCTCAGCCAAAAGTGTTGAGTTGATGATCCACCTCACCCTCGCCATGATAGCCACAGAATCACAGATGCCCGTCTTCAACCAATTAAATTTGATGTTCGTGACATGAAGAAACAGCTGAACACAGTACGTACAAAAAAGACAATGGTCCCTGACACCATTCCTGCAATAGGACTGAAGACTTGTGCTGCACAACAAGCCGTGTCCCTGGGGAAGCTCTTTCATTCCAGATCCAACTCTGACATCTCCCTGGTAATGTGGAAAATTACTCAACTATGTCCAGTTCCTAAAAGGATTATAATTCCAATCTGGCCAGTTACCTCCCCCTCAGACCCACCTCGACAGTCAAATTGGTGGGAGTTCTTTTTGACAGAGTTATTAAGCAGCACAGAAATAACCTGCTCAGTATGATTTCTGATAGGTCCCCATGTAGATATGGTGCTGCTGTGGAAAGGTCACTGGATTACTAATCCAGACCAGGCTAATGCTCTGGCAGCTGGTGTAAGTTAAACACAATTGACAAAATATTAAGATGCAAAATCTGGTGTCCGTAAATAGTGACCTTCAAGCCAATGTCGATTGTACACACCAATTTGCTTCACAAATGTCCTTTCAGGAAGTGAATCTCCCGTGTTTTCCTGGTCTGGCCTAAACGTGACTGCAGACACACAGACATGTGATAAACTTTGCAATGGTCTCTGAATCCGCCAAACAAGACATTCTATTGTATCAAACTGTTCCGAGGTCTAAAGGATAAAACCAGACAGGACACCCGGCCCCAGCCTCAGTATCGGAAAAAGGGAATGAGAAACACAGTCATGTTGACCCTGCAGAGACCTCCATCCTAACATCTGAGAGCTTGTGATTAACCTTGGGAAGCTATAAAGTAGGAAGTGCAGTAGTCCATTTGGTCTGTCGAGTTTGCTACCCAATTCAATATAATGATACCTGACCCTTTATTTCCACACCGTTTTCCTCCTCTCCCACCATTCCTTTACTGTCTCTAAATCCTTATTTATATTCAGTGTCTTGGCTTTCAGGTTCGAGTGCATTCCTCAGGTTCACCAGTCACTGAGTGCAGACATTTATTGTCATCTCATTGCAGAATGGTCTGTCTGTACCTAATACTATGGACCCTTGTTTGAGACACCACAGCCAGGGGAATTATTATCCCTGCTTCCAATCCGTCTCACCCTGTCAGAGCTTTATAGATCTCACTGAGATCTCCACCCATTTTCCTAAACCCCATGGAATACAGGCTCAGTCGCCCCAAACTCTGCTCCCACAACAAGCCTGTCATCCCAGAGATCAGTCTTGTCATCCTTCACTGCTCTCCCTCAATGTCAGGTTTGTCCTTTATTATGTACTGAGACCAAATCTGCACAGAATACTGCACAGTGTTTGAGATAGGGTCTCACCAAAGCCCTCTACAGCTGCAGTAAGACACGCTTACCCCTGGACTCAAATCCCCCTGAAATGAAGGTCAGTTGATCTTCCTAACTGCATTCTGCTCCTGCAATATTGCTTTCAGTGACTGGTCTACAGGGAGATCCAGATCCTTTGCAATGTTACAGCTCCCCACTTGGTAGGTCTATGTGCACTGGGCAGCGTGTGAATGCCATTCCCAGTATTGCCTTGTGGGTTCAGACCTCACTGTGCTGCAGGGACCTCGAAGGGCCGCGCAGAAGGAAAAACAAAAAGGCCCATACGTTGCTTTTCAGATCAACATGTTTCAAAAATCCCTTTTCAAACGAAAAGCTGCCAATCTCTTGTTCCCACCAATGGGCACACTGTCACCTCAACCCACCTTGCTCTCCATCTGCCACGTATTTGCCCATTCACTCCACTTGCCTTAGTCACCTTGAAGCTTTTTTACAATCTCCTCACCCACTCACAATCCAACATCCTTTAGTTCTGTCAGCAGGTTGGGATATATTGTGTTTGATTCCTGCAACCAAATGTTTAATGGGCATTGTGAACAACTGGGACCTGAGCACCGATCTCTGTGATATCCCAGAAACCTTCCTCTGTTATTTTTTTAAAATGATATTTATTTCCTGAATCTGGGTGTGACTGGCTGGGCCGGCATTTATTGCCTGTCCCTGGTTGCCCCTTGAGAAGATGGTGGTGAGCTGCCTTGTTAAACCGCCGCAGTCCACTGTGGATTCAGTGACAGTAACACCATTGAATGACAAGGGGCAGGTTAGATTGTATTTTAGTGGTGATGTTCACGGTCTGGCATTTGTGTGACGTGACTATTACTTGCCACTTGTCAGCCTGGATACTGTCCAGATCTTGTTGTATTTGAACATGGACTGCTTCAGTATCTGAGGAGCCACAAATGTTGCAGAAGATTGTGCAATCATTGGCAAACATCTCCACTTCTGGATTAAAATGGAAGCAAGGTCATTGATGAAGCAGCCCTGAAGATGTATGGGCCTAGGCCACTGCCCGAGGGACTCCTACAGATTTATCCTGGTGCTGAGTTGACTGACCTTTATCAACCATGACCATCTTCCTACGTGTCAGGTATGATTCTAACCAGCGGGGAGTTTGCCCCTGATGCCCATTGATTCCAGATTTGCTAAGGCCCCTTGATAACACACTTGGGCGAAGGCAGCCTTGATTTAAAGGGCTATCACTTTCACCCCACCTCTGGAATTCAGCTCTTTTGTCCATGTTTAAACCACGGTAATGAGGCCAGGAGCTGAGTGGCCCTGGTGGAGCCCAAACTGGGCGTCATTGACCAGGGTATTGCTGGGCAGGTGCTGCTTGAAAGCACTGAGACCTTCCACCACTTTACTGATGATCGAGAGTAGACTGATGAGGTGGTATTGGCCGGATTGGATTTGGTCTGCTTTTTATGTACAGGAGATACTTGGGGTAATTTTCCATGTAATCGGGGAAATGTTGTTGTAACGGTATTGGAACAGCTTGGTGAGGGCAGTGACAAGGTCTGGAGATCAACGTTTCAGTACTATTGCCAGAATGTTGTCAGGGTATGTACCCTCTGGGGTATCCAGTGTCTCCAACTGAATATGGATATCGCGTGGAGTGAATCAAATTGGCTGATGACTGGTAACTGAATTGCTGAGGACCACTAGAGGAGGCCGAGGTGCATCATCTACTCAGCACTTCTGACTGAAGATTGTTGCGAATGCGTGAATGTTAACTTTTGCATGAAGTGTTGGGCTCTTCCATCATGAAGGATGGGGATACTTATGGAATATCCTCCTCTGTTGACTTGTTTAATTATCCATAATTATTCTCTACTAGAAGTAGAAGGACTGCAGAGCTTAGATCTGATCCGTTGCTTGTGGGATCACTTTGCTCTGTCTATGACTAACTGCTTATGCTGTTTGGCACACAGGTAGTCATGGTTGGTGACTTCATCAGGCAGACACCTCATTTTCAGGTATTCCCAGTGCTGCTCCTGCCCTCCTGCACACTCCATTGAATCAAGGTTGATCCTCTGGCTTGATGGTAATTGTTGTGAGGGGGATATGCCAGGCCATGAGGTTGTGCTGGAGTACAATTCTGCTGCTATTGATGACGCACAACATATTATCGAAACCCAGACTTGAGCTGCTAGATCTGTTCAAAGTCTGTCCTATTTAGCATGGTGACAGTGCCACCTAAAATGGTGGAGGTTATTCGCAATACGCAAATGTGACTTTATCTCCACAATGACTATGCGGTGGTCACTCTTACCCGATCCTGTCATGGACAGATACTTCTGCAGCTGGCAGATTAGTAAGGCTGTGGTCAAATATGGCTTTTCCCTCTTGTGGGTTCCTTCACCACCTGCCGCAGACAGAGTCGAGAAGTTATATCCTTTCGGACCCAACCAGCTCAATCATTAATGCTGCTGCTGAACCACTCTTTTTGTGGACATTGACATCCCTAACCCAGAGTACATTTTGTGCCTTTGCCACCCTCAGCGCTTCCTCCAAGTGTTGGTCAGCTTGGAGGAGTACTGACTCATCAGTTGGAAGAGGCTGGTACATGGTAATCAGCAGGAGGTTGCCTTTCCCATGTGTAAACTAACGCCATGAGAGTTCATGGGATACAGATTCACTGTTGAGGACTCCCAGAACAGTTCCCTTCAAACTGCATCCCACGGTGCCACCACTTCTGCTTTGTCTGTCCTGCTGGTGAGAGAGGAGATATCCGGGGAAGGTGATGGGGTGTCAGGGATATAGTCATACTCACAGAATCAGACCTTAAATACAATGTCAGGCTGTTGCTTCACAAGTCTGTTTATTTCTATTCACTGTCTCCTGCCAGCTGTCCCATTCTAGAAGCATGGCCATATATTCTCCCCAATCCACGAAGATTTGAATTTGCAAACGAGGCTTGGAGCTTTACCAAAATCTTTCTGAAAATTCACGTTTTACATCCATTGCTTCTCTTTCATTTGTCTCCCAGTCTGTTTCTCAAACATAATTCCCATTTCATAAACCCGTGTTAGTGTTGTCTATGACCATTACTTTCAGTCCCAATCATTTCTCCCAAACGATTTACTTACTTTGTTCTATGTTCCATGTACTATTTCGTTTTCCACGCCAGACTTGGTTTTCCTGGTATTGTCTGTGTACTGTGAAGACAGAACTGAAGTAGTGGATTCATAGTTTTGCCATTTCCCTGTTTCCCATTCTCCATTCTCTGGTTTCAAACTGGAAAAAAACTGCACTTCTTTTTCATACTTCTCACATTGACATAATTTGACAAGCTATAACAGTTCACTCATATAACCTTTGTGAACATTATCTTCAGAAACCCATCAATTCTTGTGTAAAGCTGCTCAATCATTGACCTTCCACATCATATACTCACAGGAGCATAGTCTCTGTGCCAACAGAAATACAGCACGATCTATATTAGTCCCACTTTCCGACAAAAGGCTGATAGCCTGGAATGTTATGGCACTTCCAAGTGCTTGTCCAAGTACTTTTAAAAGTTGAGAGGTTAACCTTGATAACCCCCCTCTCAGAAAGTACTTTCCAGACCCCAACACCCTCTGGGTGAAGAAAAAGTCATCTTTAAATCCTCTCTGAACCTCAAACCCTTCACTTTAAAAGTGTGCTCCCTTGTTCTTGATCCTCTGTCTAAAAGGAACAGTTGCTGTCTGTCCACTCTGTCGATGCCCCTTGTTAACTTATCCTTCTGAATCACATCCCCCTCAGCCTCTCTGTCAAAAGTAAACAACCCGAGCCTATCCAGCCTCTCTCCATAGCTGATATGGTCCATTCCAGGGAACATCCTGGTGAATCTCCTCTGCAACCCCCTCCAGTACAATCACATCCTTCCTTATAATTTGGCTCCCAGAACGACATACAGTACTCCATCATGGACTAAACCAAGCCCTGTATAATACTTATAAACTACTCCCTGATTAATAAACGTTCCACCCAAGGTTAAATTCTTAACTAGTCCATTACCCTGTTCAGTCACATTCAGGGATGTGTGGAGAAACACCCTGTGAGCTCCCTAGTGTGCTGCCAATCATTGTGTCCACCCCATGTCTGGTTCCTCCTTCCAAAGTACATCACCTCATATTTATCAGGATCACATTCCATCTGCCATTGATCTGCCCAAATGATCATTCCACTTGTATTTTCGTGTAAAATCAGAACTTCCTCCTCACTGCCAACCACCCGGCCAATCTTTGTCTCAAACACAAACTTGCTTATCACATCTCCCACCCCTCCACCCACTCCCCCTCCAGATTCACATCTATACCATTTATGAATGCTACAAACAATAAGGGACACAGCAGTGATCCCTGTGGTACACCAGGGGACACTGGTCTCCAATCACACAAACAGCCTTCTCCCACCACCCTTTGCCTCCTGACACTAAAACAATTTTTGCTGTAACTTTTCAAGTTATCCTTGATACTCTGAGATTTTACTTTATTTTTTTCAGTTTCCCATGCGGAACTTTGTCAAAGGCATTGCATCAAAACTAAATAAGCGACCTCCTCAAACTAATTGAATCAACTCCATTAGTGTGACTTCACTCTGATAAAGTCATGATGATCATCCCTGATCAAACCTTGCCATTCTGATTGGAGTTCAATTTTCTCCTTCTCTATTTTCTCCAGTAGTTTCCCGAGCAGTGATTTAATACTCGCTCGTCTATAGTTTCCTGGTCTATCTCTACCACCCTTACTGTGAAGTGCAATCATAATAGCTGTTCTCCAGTCCTCTGGCATCTCCCCTATTGTCAGATTCTAATTAAAATTTCCAGTCAGCGTCTTTCCTCCCTTGACTCCAACATTATCCAGACCTGCAGATTGGTCCAATTTTTTACCAGACAAAGCCTCAAACCGCCGCTTGTATTTTACAAAAATCTCTTTCCAAGAGCTTTCTAGTCCATCTTCTCGAATTCTGTTTTTGCATCCTCCTTCTCCCAAGTAAAACAGCTGTGATGTTTGCCTGTAACAATCAATCAATGTTCTCCGGGTTGACACACTGATTGCCCCTTTGGTTTCTAATGGACACGAACTGTTGCTGATTATTCTGTTCTACTTGTCCGTGTAAAATATCCTGGGATTCTCCCTCGTCTCTCCTGCTTGCACTTCTTCATGTCCCTCGGTTATTCTCTCCCCTCTATGTTTCTAAGTTTCAGTAAAATCCCCTCTCATCTTTTGAAACTCGAGATCACAGGCTGAGTTTCCACATCAGACAATCTTGCCATTTTAGGGATTAATCTGGAGAATACCTTTTGCAGTTCGTCTGTAGTATATTCTATCTTAGATTGGGACTCCAAATGGTACACAATACTCTCAGTTTAGAAGATGCGCATGGCATCTTCTATATTTCAATTACATTCACATGAATGTAAACCTAATTTTTCGTTTCCTATTTGCTTGTGTTTAGATTACATTGCATTACAGTGTGCAAACAGGCCCTTCTGCCCAACAAGTCCACACAGACCCGCCGAAGCGCAACCCACCCATACCCCTAACCTAACACTCCGGACAATTTAGCATGGCCAATTCACCTGACCTGCACATCTTGGAACTGTGGGAGGAAAACGGAACACCCAGAGGAAACCCACGCAGACACGGGGAGAATGTGGAAACTGCCTGAGGCGGGAGTTGAACCCGTGTCTCTGGCGGTGTGAGGTAGCAGTGCTAACCACTGTGCCACTCTGCCGTCCAATTCTTCCCAAGTCCTTTCACTTTAACTTTTCTTATGATGTTAGTAGGAGAGTTCTTATAAAAGATTCTCTTGAATATCCAACTATACGTTATCCATTAGCTCCTCATTGCCTACGTCCACAAGAATCATCTCAAACCATTCCAAAAAATGTTTGCCACTTATGGTTTTCGTTTCATCGATGCATGATCATCCTCCCCAGTTTTCCCATTACTTTCTATATATCCAGTAACACGTTCTTTATAATCGAGCCCAACAGACATCCGACCACGGATGACAAGTTACTGATCTGTAGTTCACCACTCTCCATCTTCATCCTTTCTTAAACTGTTGGATAATATTTGTAACCTTTGCCTTATCCAGATTGGCTAAATATCTTTCGGGAATGTATTGGAAAACAACGTGATAATCTGCGATGCAATCAATATGCCTATTGCTGCTTCCTCTGAAATTCTTGTATGAAGTACTTTTGATCTGTCACGTTTATAAATACTCAATCCAGCTTTCTTTTCAAAGATGACATCAACACTGATAAGAATGATCTTAGACTTTACTTACACAAGTCCCATGGTCACTTGGTATTTCTGGGAGAATTTCTGCCTTGAAGATAGACACAAAGAAACTGTTTCTTTTCCCTGCGATTTCTCTGTTGTCTTCAATAAATTATTCTGTCCGCACACTCACTGTTCCATATTTGACCTTGTTTTTATTTTTGTTTCATACACTGATGTACTTTTTTTTAGCAGTATTTATGTTTTTCTTTTGTTTTTATGCTTTTTCTCTTTTTGATTTTCTTTTCTTGGTCATCCGTTGCTGGGTCCTATATTTCTCCGATTCCCCTGGCTTACTACGGTACTTGGCATTTTTCTAAGCTAATTCCTGTGATCTACTAGATAGTGGAAGGTGAGGCTGAAAGGCTGAGGTCGGAGAGGCGGGTGGACCAGATTGATGGGAAGGAAGATGAACACATAGGAACGTTCAAAAGGGGGGAGGATGCTGAGTTGGAAGATTGGACTGGGATAAGGTGGAGTTAGGGTAAATGGGGAAACTGGTGAAACCTACATTAATCCCCTGTGGTTGGAGGGTCCCAAGGTAGAAGAAGAACCTTTCTTCATCCATGCTTCGGGTGGTTAGGGTTTGGCGATGGAGGAGGCCCAGGACTCTCACGTCCTTGGCACAGTGGAAAGGGGAGTTAAAGTGTTCAGCCACAAGGCGGTGGAGTTGGTCAATGTGGCTATCCCAGCTATGTTCTCTGAAATGATCCACCTGCCTTACCAATGTAGAGAAGACCACACTGGCTTTAACGTATGTAGTAGATGAGGCGTTCTGTCTCCCTTCATCACCTTTCACTTTCAACCCCACCTTCATCTACCTATCGCATTCTGAGCTACCTCCCTCCTGCCACACCGCCTTCTCATTTATCTCTCAGCCCCCTTCATCCATAAGCCTCATTCCTGATGAAGGGCTTATGCCAAAAACGTCAATTCTCCTGCTACTAGTACGCAGCCTGACTGTGCTTTTCCAGCACCACACTTTTCGACTCTGATCTTCCAGCACCACACTCCTCGACTCTGATCTCCAGCATCTGCAGTCCCCACTTTCTCCTCACACCTTCAGGGCTTGGACGATTCAGATTTATGACAGTTACTTCAAATAAAACAAAATCTACCGTGTACTCAAACAGCATAAAAGAAAACCAATGCATTGTGGTCACTGTTCCCAAAAGGTCCTTTACAGCAAAGTTTTCAATTAGCTTTTCTGATCATCCAGCATCAATTTCTAAATAACTTGATCTCTCGCTCAGTGCTCGACATAATGTTAATCCCACCATCTAACACATGCTCATGAGATCCATTTTTTCCCACCATTAGCATTCAGTTGGGTTAACACAGTTGAGATATAATGTAAACAGGACATTATTACTGCAGTAGCCACAAATGTGTATATCTCATTTCCCGTTTTATAACATGTCCAGCATTTGTATTGCAGCTTTCACTTTGACATATAACTCCCATCAATGTTTCCTTCTCCTTGCTGTTTTTGCACTCCACCTTACTAGATTCTGGAGAATCTGAGCGATGTGGGATTTGGGGAGATTAATGGTAGAGATCATCTTGCCACATCATTTATGATCTTCTTAAGCATCATTGTGACATTTTCTCCAGATCTCCCGTTATGCTGATGGAGTAGAGAAGGACAATGATCGTTCATAAATGCTCTGTATTTCCCCCAGAGAGCTGAGACTGCTCTAACCTGGGTGGGAACCTTACAGCAGGATGGTAAATCATTGCTGCTGCTGTACAGGGTCTTAGTGAGATCACATCTGGAGTAGTGTGTACAGATTTAGTCTCTTCAATGACGAAAGGATATTGTTATATTGGAAGCAGCTCAGAGATGGATCCCTCAGCTGATTCCTGCAATGAAGGTGCTAGCTTATAACTAAAGGATGATCAGGTTGATCCAATAGCCATTGGAGTTTACAAAAATAAAGGATGATCTTATTTCAACACAGATGACAGGAAGGAGTCAACAACTGAAGAGAATTACACAGATAGTGGGGGAATCCATTCCGTTCACCAGCCTGTTACACAGGAACAACAGGAGGATATTCAGGTCTTCGAGCCTGTTACACCAGAATAGGACGACACTGTCAGCCCCTCGAGCCTGATATATATTCGAGGCCAATCAGCCCCTCGAATCTATAACACTGGATCCAGAGTAGGCCATGTTGCACCAGTATCCTGTTACACAGCAACAGGATCAGTCCATTCAGCCTCCTCAAGTCTGTAACATAGGAACTGGAAGTGGTCACACAGTGACTGGAGATTGTTACACTGGGATAACAGGAGGCCATTCAGACCCACCGAGTCTGTTGCAAGGGAAATGTGTTAGGATAAAAACTATCTGAGACTTTTTTCGTGAGAAAGGAGGAGGTAATTCAGACACGTGTCTGTTGTATGGGAACAAGAGAAGACCAATCGCTCCCTTCGTTCCATCTCTGGGATACATGAGGAGACCGTTCAGTATCTCCACCGATTATGGAGAAATATAAGAAGACATATCAGACCCTCAAAATGTTACACAGTAACGGGAAAATTCCATAATCCCCCACCCCTCTAACGCATCAACAGGAGGCGGTCATTTTGGCCTTGGAGATGACAACACGTGTGGGCGGCACGGTGGCACAGTGGTTAGCACTGCTGCCTCGCAGCGCCGGAGACCCGGGTTCAATTCCCGCCTCAGGCGACTGACTGTGTGGAGTTTGCACGTTCTCCCCGTGTCTGCATGGGTTTCCTCCGGGTGCTCCGCTTTCCTCCCACAGTCCAAAGATGTGCAGGTTAGGTGAATTGGCCATGCTAAATTGCCCGTAGTGTTAGGTAAGGGGTAGATGTAGATGTAGGGGTATGGGTGGGTTACGCTTCGGCGGGCCGGTGTGGACTTGTTGGGCCGGAGGGCCTGTTTCCACACTGTAAGTAATCTAATCTAAACATGGAACCCCAGAAAGACTTCATCCCATCGATTTTGTACACCAGCAGGATGATGAGTCCAGTCAGCCACACATACCGCTTATGCAGCAATTGGAGCACATCTCTTAAAACCTTTTGCCCATCAAACAGGAATTCAAAGAAAACGTCAAGGTTTTCAAAAGGGAAGAAATTATAATAACTGAATACATTAGGGAGTAAAATGTAACAATAAAGTATTGTAATTTAAGGCAAATTATTAGAATCCATTGTTGAGGACATTTGCAAACGTAAACCACAATCCATCAGACTCAACATGGTTTTACAAAAGATAAACTATGATTGAAGTGTTTTCTTGAGTTATTTAAAGATGTGAAAAACAAGGTGGATAGTGGGAATCCTGGTGATGGAATATATCTGGTCTTCGTGAAGGCATTAGATATGTCGCTTCTCCAAAGAGTGAGTGGTAAGATCAGACAGCATGAGTTTAGGAGTAATTTATTGTCTTGGATGGAGGATTGGTTAACTAACAAAATGCAGTCAGATGAATTAAATGTATCATTTTCTATTGGAAAATGCAATTTGTTGGGTGCCATAGATTTCAGTTCTCATGCCTCAACCATTTGGGATCGATATTATTACTCGGTTGACGGGATAGAAAATACATTAGCTACATTACTTCGGAATGATGATGCAAGAGATTTAAAAACTATATGAATAGATTGGGTGAATGGGCAAACATTTGGCAATGAAAACTAAAGTGGATAAATATGGGGTTATTCAAGTTGGCCAGCCTAATAAAAAGGCAAATTATTATCTAAATGGAGAGAAACTTCAAAGTGCTTAAGTGCAGAGGGATCTGGGTGTCTGCTTGCATATCACAGAAAACTTGCTTGCGGGTACTTCAAATACTGAGAAATGCAAGCATAACTTCATCGTTTATTTGTAAAAGGATAGAGTAGAAAGGTAGGGAGTGTTGCTGTAGCTATGCAAGGCATTAGTGAGGCTGCAACTGGAGTACAGTTTGGGTGTCCTGCAGAATGAGGTATTTCCATTGGACGCAATTCAGAAGAGCTTCATTAGATTGATTCCATATTTGAAGTGTTTGTCTTATGAAGAGAAATTGAGCAGTTTAGGCCTATAGTCTCGATTTTATAAGAACGATAGGAGAGCTCATTGAGGTCTGTAAGATGCGAAATATAATTGAAAGTGTAGATGTGGAGTGGATATTTTTTTCATGTGGCGCAATCTCCAACAAGAGACTAGAGTTTGACGATCGAGAGATAGCAGGGATGTGGAACAGACGCCGCGATGACATCAGCCATGATTGTATTCCATGGCGGAGCAGATTCGAGGGGTTGGATTCCTGACTGATTCTCTTCGTTCATATTCAGCTTTTCCACTGTGTTACACAGTAATGGGAGAGGATTGTGTATCAAACAGGAAGTAGGCTCTCCGGATAAATCAGTCTTAATCAGTTTGACAGAACGTCACCAGTGGAGTCACACAGTGACCAGTGCTGGGTCCTCCACTATTTACCATCTATATCAATGATCAGGAGGATGGAACAGATATAGAGATACTGAGTTTGGTCATGTTGCTGTGATAAGCAAGAGAATAAATTATCAAGAGAGGTAAAGGCAATGGATAATAATTTGGCAGGTGCAATATAACATGATATAACCTGTCATTTCATTTACAGGAATAATGGAAGGCAGTATGTTACTGAAATGGAGAGGGATTACAGGACTTAATGATACTGTGTACTGGGGGGTTCACTCAGCCCCGTACAGACATGGGAGGTTTTGCTCCATCCCTGATCGTCTGCACCCAGACACTCCAAGTGACCCCATTGCTCTCCGTACACATGGAATGTTTTGAAGTGTTTGGTTGGTGATGGGGATGCTGTTTTTAAACATGTATTAAGGGGACGGCCTTTATCCAAGATACATTCATTCCTTTCTACATGGAGACCCGAAGACGATGGGAATGTTGTCTGCTTGTGAATGAAGGTACTGTGTCTGCTGTCAGGACAGAGGTATTCACCAACATAGTGTACTGTGCATGGGCACACGGTAACATTAACAGAGAGAGAGCTCCTTCAGTTCCTCTACCTCTCCCCATTGACATGGGTACTCTGCAGATGCCATGTACACCATCGGGAATCCCATTATACTGGATACACTTGGCAGCTCCCTGCTGTGGGGGAAACGATGTATTTACCTCATCCACCATAGATATCCTCCATCACCGAATGGTTACATTGATGGCAACATACTGGGAGATGATGGCTATGTCACCCAGTCCTGCTTGGAAAGTTCCAGAACATAGAAGCTGAATGAAACTGTGACCCGAACAGCCACTGGCAGCACCGTCCTTTCCCCGGGGGGGAAGCTGCAGGACGCGTTAAAGGAGGTGACACTGCTCTGTGACCAGCTCCTTGTTCAATCAATGTCCCCTCACACTCTGCTCCTGGATTAAGTGTAGCTTGCGAGGCTGTTAATGGAAAACTCGGGTGGGTCCAACAGATCCCTTTCCACACATACACTAACTCTGTGTTTTCAGAGTTTCCCCACTCTGTAACCTTTGCTCCATTTGTTGCTCACGTTACAGACCCAGATGCTGTAACTACAGTCCCCAGGCTCCACCCAAAGATGGGTCAGCAAATCCTCATGTCTCCCTGAATGTCTCAGGCAGCTCACAGCACAACCTCCAGCAAACCATCCCCAACTCCTCCACTAAATTTTCAATAAGAGGAGTCAGTCAGAAACTCCTCATCTATAAGTGTTGTGGACCAGACCAGATCCCTGCAAAATATTTTAAGAAGGTCGCTTAGACCCAAACCTTTCCTTATTTTAAAAATAGATGTGAAGTTTGCGTTCCAGATATGTTGTGACTGGTCAAACCACTCGACTTTAAGCAAAATATAGTCTATTCAAATGCTTTAGTTAAAATACAATTAAAGAAAAGAACATTTTGAAATAGCTTATATGTTTGAACACTTACACAAACAATAGATACCGTACCTTCTTGGTATACACTGCTTGGCACAAAGATATATTCAAATACAGATCCTTACATGCAGTTTTCCGATCGAAGAGATATCAACATCAACAGAGATCTCAGAGAGAAAAGCAGCTGGGGATCATGTATTGAAACTTCCAACCCTTTCCGGGATCCCAAACAGCTTCTGAATGCTGAAGCTAAAAGCAAACCGAGAAAACCTGGTCTGGGAGAGCTGGCCGCTGCACTTCCATTGTTACCAATGTTTTAATAAAACCTAAAGGCTTTCTCAATTATTTACTTAAACTGTTTTCAGACAGCAGTTCTGCACCTCTGCCTTTATAACCTCTCTTCAAAAAAAATCCCAATAGAAAATAACCTTTTTATAGTGATAGTATACTCACAACTCCACCTTTAATAAAATGATCCATCAATATACAAAAAGGGATTCATTTTAGACCTCCTAACCTTCCTCTATGAGTAGACTGGCGGGAATGGCGGGATTACCTTACACCGAAAGACTGAAGTTACTGGGCTTGTATACCCTTGAGTTTAGAAGACTAAGAGGGGATATGATTGAGACATATAAGATTATGAACGGATTGGACACTCTGGCAGCAGGAAACATGTTTCCGCTGATGGGTGAGTGCCGAATCAGAGGACACAGCTAAAAAATACGGGGTAGACCATTTTGGACAGAGATGAGGAGAAACTTCTTCACCCAGACAGTGGTGGCTGTGTGGAATGCTCTGCCCCAGTGGGCAGTGGAGGCCTCGTCTCTGGATTAATTTAAGAAAGAGTTGGATAGAGCTCTCAAAGATAGTGGAATCAAGGGTTATGTAGATAAGGCAGGAAGAGGATACTGATTAGGAATGATCAGCCATGATCATATTGAATGGTGATGCAGGCTCGAAGGGCAGAATGGCCTTCTCCTGCACCTATTGACTATTGTCTATTGACTGCCATACACATATGTTACATTGACACTGAGCATACAAATGTTCACAACGACATTCGATTTCAGTCATTTTACTCCTGCCACAGAATGCCTCTGTTTTTCTTCACTCAAGTTTCCACAACGTGTCAAAACTTAGGTTTTCTAACCCTGTCACATGTATAATTTCATATTTAATGGCGGAAATAATAAGCTCAGTAGACACAGACTGGTATTTTTCTCCCAAAACTTCTCCAAAATCTTTATGGGGTCACGATCAGTGAAAACGATTTGTCTCAGATACGTTATTTGTAATTTAAATGCTGAAATGTTGTGACGCCAACACCAAGCTCAAGGCCACCTTCCCCATTGTGGAATAAATCTGTTGATGTTTCCACTGGACACTCCAACCACACGTTACATAATGGAGCACTTCTCATCTCTCCAATAGTCCTTCTGAATGAAGTAGCTCCTCATGTCTCAGCAGAAAAGAATTACATGCTTCTGTACCTCTTAATGCTCTAACCCCTTTACCTGCTACTCCTGGCCTATGCCAATAAACCTTACTCTCACAGGGATATGTTTTAAGAAGATCTCACACAATCTTCTCAATCTCTCACAGAAACCAAACTTTGCTTACTGAACTCAATCATCATCATCAGCCATTTCAGCTTCTAACTTTCCCATTGTTACTCTCTGCTCTTCCACACGAGTTCTCATGACTGCAGGAAGTAAATTGTTGAACTTCTCGAAAATAAGAATCTCTCTAAGGGTCATAGGTTTGCTATGTTTTAATACCCTTCCCCACCTTTCAAAATTTGTTTGATCCTTTCAAACACAAAGTGCGTTTAACCAGGCATGCTATTTTAGATTCCTGAAACACTGTCTGTCAGCTTCTGGCACAAGCTCATATGCACTTCAAATGGCTTTCTTTTCCTCCTCATACTCAGCAGATACCTCCTCTGATAGGGATGCAAATGCCTATCCGCTTTGTTTGAATCAACTAAATCCACATGTTCTCTGGAAACTGCATTTGTTTAGCCACTTTCTGAAATGATATTAAAAAGGCACCCTCCATCATTCTCATCAAATTTAGATAATACCTGGATGTATTTAAACAGATCCCCATCAGACCTTTGGCTATATAGGGTTGCTCATCCTCCTTATCCAGCCGACTGTCTGCCTTCATCTTCACCTTCTATGTCAACTTTCCTCTCCAATTACTAAATTTTGAAGTTGAAACTCTCTGCTTTTCTTCTCTCTTTTTCTCTCTTCCGTCTTCATTTCCTTTTGTTTTATTTCTACTTTTCATCACAATTCAAACTGTTTCAATTCCTTTTCATGTTCAAGGTGCCTCATTTGAAATTGAATTCTCGCCATTTCCAAAGATTCCGATGGCGGTTCCACCAAATGTAATTGCCGAGCTATAGCTGTAATTACCTCTCATTTTCGCACAGACAAACACAACCCCAACTCTATAGTGGTTTACTATAGGCCCCCCAATAGCAGCAGAGATGTGGAGAAACAGATTGGGAAACAGATTTTGGAAAGGTGCAGAAGTCACAGGGACGTAGTCATGGGAGACTTCAACTTCCCAAATATTGATTGGAAGCTCTTTAGATCAAGTAGATTGGATGGGGCGGTGTTTGTGCAGTGTGTCCAGGAAGCTTTTCTAACGCAGTATGTAGATTGTCCAACCAGAGGGGAGGCCATATTGGATTTGGTACTCGGTAATGAACCGGGACAAGTGGTGGGCTTGTTAGTGGGTGAACATTTTGGTGATGGTGACCACAATTCTGTGACTTTCACCTTGGTTATGGAGAGAGATAGGTGCACACAACAAGGTCGATTTTACAATTGGGGGAAGGGAAATTACGATGCTGTAAGACAGGATTTGAGGAGCACACGTTGGGAGCATAGGCTGTCAGGGAAGGATGTGGTGGAAATGTGGAACTTTTTCAAGGAGCAGATACGACGTGTCCTTGATATGTATGTACCTATCAGGCAGGAAAGAAATGGTCGTGTGAGGGAGCCTTGGTTGACGAGGGAGGTTGAATGTCTAGTAAAGAGGAAGAAGGAGGCTTACATAAGGTTGAGGAAACAGGGTTCAGACAGAGCAGTGGAGGGATACAGGATAGCCAGAAGGGACCTGAAGAAAGGGATTAGGAGAGCTAAGAGAAGGCATGAAAAATCCTAGGCGGATAGGTTCAAGGATAACCCCAAGGCATTCTATGCGTATGTGAGAAACCTGAGAATGACGAGAACGAGGGTAGGTCCGATCAAGGACAGTAGTGGGAGACTGTGTATTGAGTCGGAAGAGATAGGAGAGGTCTTGAACAAGTACTTCTCTTCAGTATTTACGAACGAGAGGGACCGTATTGTTGAAGAGGAGAGTGTGAAACGGACTGGTAAGCTAGAAGAGATACTTGTTAGGAAGGAAGATGTGTTGGACATTTTGAACAACTTGAGGATAGACAAGTCCTCCGGGCCTGACGGGATATATCCTAGGATTATGTGGGAAGCAAGAGAGGAAATTGCAGTACCGTTGGCAATGATCTTCTCGTCTTCACTGGCAACGGGGTTGGTACCAGGGGACTGGAGAGTAGCGAATGTTGTGCCCCTGTTCAAAAAAGGGAATAGGGATAACCCCGGGAATTACAGGCCAGTTAGTCTTACTTCTGTGGAAGGCAAAGTAATGGAAAGGGTACTGAGGGATAGGATTTATGAGTATCTGGAAAGACACTGCTTGATTAGGGGCAGCCAGCACGGATTTGTGAAGGGTCGGTCTTGCCTTACAAGTCTTATTGAATTCTTCGAGGAGGTGACCAAGCATGTGGATGAGGGTAGAGCAGTGGATGTAGTGTACATGAATTTTAGTAAGGCATTTGATAAGGTTCCCCATGGTAGGCTTATGAGGAAAGTCAGGAGGCAAGGGATAGAGGGAAATTTGGCCAATTGGATAGAAAACTGGCTAACCGGTCGAAGTCAGAGAGTGGTGGTAGATGGTAAATATTCAGCCTGGAGCCCGGTTACAAGTGGAGTTCCGCAGGGATCAGTTCTGGGTCCTCTGCTGTTTGTAATTTTTATTAATGACTTAGATGAGGGAGACGAAGGGTGGGTCAGTAAATTTGCAGATGATACGAAGATAAGTGGAGTTGTGGACAGTGAGGAGGGCATTTGTCGTTTGCAAAGGGACTTAGATATGTTGCAGAGCTGGGCTGAGGAGTGGCAGATGGAGTTCAACCCTGCCAAGTGTGAGGTTGTCCATTTTGGAAGAACAAATAAGAATGCGAAATACAGGGTTAATGGTAGGGTTCTTGGTCAGGTGGAGGAACAGAGGGATCTTGGGGTCTATGTACATAGATCTTTGAAAGTTGCCACTCAGGTGGATAGAGTTTGTAAGAAGGCCTATGGAGTATTATCGTTTATTAGCAGAGGGATTGAATTCAAGAGTCGTGAAGTGATGTTGCAGCTGTACAGGACTTTGGTTAGGCCACAGTTGGAGTACTGTGTGCAGTTCTGGTCGCCTCACTTTAGGAAAGATGTGGAAGATTTGGAGAGGGTGCAGAGGAGATTTACCAGGATGTTGCCTGGAATGGAGAATAGGTCGCATGAGAATAGGTTGAGAGTTCTCGGCCTTTTCTCGTTGGAACGGCGAAGGATGAGGGGTGACTTGATAGAGGTTTATAAGATGATCAGAGGAATAGATATAGACAGTCAGAAACTTTTTCCCCGGGTACAACAGAGTGTTACAAGGGGACATAAATTTAAGGTGAAGGGTGGAAGGTATAGGGGAGATGTCAGGGGTGGGGTCTTTACCCAGAGAGTGGTGGGCGCATGGAATGCGCTGCCCGTGTGAGTGGTAGAGTCAGAATCATTGGCGACCTTTAAGCGGCATTTGTATGGGTACATTGATGGGTGCTTAATCTAGGTTAGAAGTTCGGCACAACATCGTGGGCCGAAGGGCCTGTTCTGTGCTGTATTGTTCTATGTTCTATGTTCTATGTTCTAACTCCAGCTTGTATGTCAATTCCTACAGCTTCCCTTCATTACCTTTTGTAAAACTTTACTTCTTCCACACCCAGAGACCTCTTAGTGACTGAAATTGTCTTTAAACTCAACACACTGTTTAAACCAACCAAATTCTACATCCAGAACCAAAGACACTAACAAGTACCATACTGGACCTTTGAACCCAATAGCCTCCCAGTGCATACTCTCCAGTGTCTGCATGAGCTTATTCTGGATTCTCTAGTTTCCTCCCACAATTCAAAAGTGTGCATGTCAGGTGAATTGGCCATGCTAAATTGTTTGTAGTTTTCAGGGATGTGTGGGTTAGGTGCCTTAGTCGGGGTAAATGTGTAATAATAGGGTAAAGGAATGGGTCTGGGTAGGTTACTCCTCGGAGGGTCGGTGTGGACTTGTTGGGTCGAATGGCCTGTTTACACACTGTAGGGATTGGAATTCTAAACCCAATTTAGTATTATCGATTTAGAACCAGACAAGAGTCCCCAGTTTGCAATAGACCAACCAGACTGACTCAAACTAGTTTAAGGAGGTAATTTGGATGCGAACCTTTTCTTATTTTAACGGTAGATGTGAAGTGGGTGTTCCAGATGTGATGGTACTCGTCAAACCACTCACCATAAAGCAAAACACAATGTATTTAAACACTCTAATCAAAGTCCATACACTATGAAGAGGAATTTAGACTAAATTAACTATTGGAAACATTAACAGAATAATGGATACAGTACCTTCTACAAATGAACTGTTCCAATATACTACAATCACCTAAACACACCCCTTGGCAAAAAGGAACATTCAAACATTCATTCTTGCATACAGTTCTCCAATCCAGGAGGAAAGAGCATCAAGTGAGCTTCCAGAGAGAATAGCAGCTCGGGATAATTTACTAAAACTTACACCCGTTCTGGGACCCCAAGCACCTGGTGATTGTTATTGCTACAATGAAAAGAAACCTAGAAAGCCTAGTCTATGCGAGCTGGCCATTGTTACTACTATTTATTAAAAACCCTAAAATCCCCGTAAGTTATTTACTTGAGCCGTTTTCAGTAGGAAGTTTGGCCTTTAAGACCTCTTACTAAAAATGACGAGAAAATAACCTTTTATTAAAAAAGTGACAGCATTGTCAGGCAATTTAGATGCCTGGTCCTTTACTCAGTGGTCTTCCTCGTGTTACTGATCACAAGGTCACCTGAAAGGGACAGCCACAGGTACACACCAAGGTACAAGGATGTGTCTCATAACTTCTGAAACACACCTGCCCATGAACCATCACATGGGACACACCGGGAAGTGAACAACAGCCTGACACACGCCATTTCATTATTTCTGAGCTACACAATGCCAGCACTCGATACACTAGGGAGACAAAACCGAAGGCCAGGGAAAGATACAAAGGGACAGAGAGATTCACATTAAAGACAGAAACAGGCAGTTAATTAACTGAAAAGATGTTGTGTAAATATGGGGAAAAAGACAGGGCAGTGGGACTAACTGCAGACGTGAGATCTTCGTGCGGAAAATTACAAGAATGAGAACATTGAATACAGGCATTGTCAGATCAGCTGAATGGCTTGTTACATCAAATTCTGAATCTGCTTCACAGAACACCACAAACGAACATAAACTGGAACAAGATGACAGCCCAGCATGGAGAGCTGTGCACACCATGCTAGTGTGTTGCTCAGTGAACTGCACTATCTGGAGAGTATTGAAAACTTTACTAACATATGCTAACTATACTCGCATCAGATTACTGCCTATAATTGGAAGGTTTGCTCTCTCTCTGTGTTCATCAGAGACTGAGAGAGTGTGCGCGATAGGCGTGGTTGAATGCGAAACTCATTGTTTGAGAAGGAACGCACATGGAGAAAACAATTTTAAATAAGAACAGCTGGCAGGCTTTTTGTTTATCAATAGAGAGAACGAGGGAAGTTTCATGGACAGATGAGATAAAGTGTTTGAGAATGTTAAAATAAAGGCATTGCCAGACACAACAGCAATATACATCCGTGTGCACATGAATGACAGATCGATGGGAGTTTGGTGTGAGTTCGAATCAGATTTGCTTCGGCAGGTTTGAAGCCGGGAGCGTCAGCAGCAGATTATTGGCTTAATTAAGCCTGTACTTCATAGCTCAAGGTTCAAACAGCAGATGCAATAAACCAGTTAGATATATTCTGGAGTAGTGAGTATTTCAAGTTAGAAATGTCAGGGAATGGTGTCAAGAATCAGCTCATTGTCAAAGGGATCTCCCACAGTTGTGACTTGTCTGCTTCAACTGCAGATATTGGCCAGGGATGGGATGGAAACAGTGGAAGGAAGTGGAGTTTGTAACCAGAACAGTAGACAGTGACCTCCATGCTCTTAACAGCAAAGGCAATGATACGATGCATTATGATTCTCCCCTGAAACTGAATAGTTCAACATAGAGATCCGTGAGTAACACTGCCAGAGCAGAGAGCGAGACAGTAATTGAACACCTTCATTGATGCAGTTAGCAGTGGTCTGTAGAGTGAATATCTAGATTGAGAGATTGGATTGGATTGGAACAATAATAGTGGCAGGAAGTGTAGACGATATGAAATAACTATAATACAGTCATAACTGGTTTATAAAAAACCAAATCTGGATAGTGACACTCACCAGGAACACCAACGATAGCCAGGAAGGGATAATAAAAGTATTGAATAATGAGAAGAGCGAAATAGATCCGCAATGATAATGACATCCAATCAAATGCAGAAAGATACCAAATATAATCGGATAAGCTCCTGTCTATTATTGGAATATTCCTGACTAATGTTCTCAGATTCTGATCCATTGTTGGAATATTTCAGTCTAATGTCCTTAAATTCTGATCCATTGTTGGAACATTCCAGTCTAATGTTCTCAGATTCTGATTTCCCCTCCCCTCTCTCTGGATCTGCTGATCCCTGTCAGTGCTGTCGTTGATGCTCCGCTCATGTTATGAGATGACACATTGAACGGAGCCCATTTATCATTAAAAGATGGAAACCCTCCACTGGGATAATTACAATCCATGGAGATTGGCATTAATCGCAGTCACTGAACAAATAGACTCAGTTAACCAGTTCAATACATCACTTTGCACATACTGGATGCAATGGATGAGGGTTGCTGAGGGATGGACCATAAATCTTTCAATATTTTATATCTTTTTTCCCTTGTATCTGAGCGTATTAACAGAACACTGTATATTCCATTCTGTTTATGAAAGGAGGCAGTTATAAAATAACATATCGGCTGCATAATAAAGGGGGGGGGGGGTGTGGTGGGCAAGATTCTAGATACCTGAACACAAAGTATGGTGCTTATTGACCAGTGTGAGGCTACTCCTGGTTTTAATGTCCTGTTATCAAATCCTTTCATAACCTTGAGATAGAGCATTGGGATTGCTGCTCAGGAACAGGCCGAAGAAATTCTCTTCCAATGGGCCTATTACAGAGGAGAAGAGAAGACCATTCAGCCCATATTAGCCTGTTGCGACTTGAAAAGGTGGAAAGCTGGAATATTGGCACATTTTGTCAACAGAATCATTCAGAACAAAGAGATGTGTTGCTGCAGCTGCATAAAGTGTAACTGAGAGGGCACCTGCAGTACATTGTGTTGTCTGTGTTTCTGTATCTGAGAAAGGATGGACCTCCACCAGATACAGTTTAACGGCTGCTCGTAATCCACGGGTTGTTGTGTCTTGGATCTGTTACACGAGGACAGGAGGAGGCCGTGCAGCCTCTCGAGTGTGTTTAGAAGAACTGGAGGAGTCCATTAAGCCTCTTGAGTCTATTACAGAGGGACAGGAGGAGCCTGGTCAGACTTTCGAGCCCGTTATAGAGGGGCAGGAAGTGTTGATTTAACTTTCAAGTCTGTTATACATAAATATTAGTTTTAAATTAGTTGTGGAATAGGAAATACCTGATGTCAACATTTAAGTTCAAACTTTGAACAAGGCCAATTTTGAAAGTGTTAGGTGAGCCCTCTGAAAGACTGATTGGGGTACCCTATTCACAGCTAAAGGGGTGGTTGGTAAATGCAAGTCCATCAAAACGTGATTTCAGAGAGTCCAGAGCCAACGTGTTCCTATTAGTGAGAGGGGCAAGGCTGGTGGGTGCAGGGAGTGCTGGATGGCCAGATATATTGATGTTATGGTCAAGGTAAGGAAGGAGGTATATGTCAGGTAAACAGAGCTGAGATTAAGTGAATCCTGAGAGGAGTATAAGGGCAATAAGTGTATAGTCAGCAGGGAATTCGGGCCAGAAAAATGTGGACATGATATGGCTTTAGAAATAGGGTTAACGAGGCATTGAAGAAATTCTACAAATCCTGTAATGGTAAAAGATTAAGTAGGGTGAGAACTGGGCCCCTTAAAGATCAGTAAGACTACCTATGTGTTGAACCACCCGAGATTGGAGGGATATGACACAAAAATTTCTCCTCAGTATTTAATGATGAGGAGGTTACAAGAGCGAGAGAATGAATAAATATATAGTGATACATTGAAAGGTGTCTATATTACAAGGAGGTGTTTGACATTTTAAAACACATAAAGGTGAACTAATCCCTGGGACCTGATCATTTGTATCCCAAATGTTTGTGAGAAGCTAGGAAAGAAATTGGTCAGCATTTTGCTGATATATTTGTATCATTGATTTCCACAGGTGAGGTGTCAAAAGACTGGAGGGCAGCTAACATTGTGTCATTATTTTAAAAGTAAGGAAAAAAAACAGGTAACCATAGATCGCTGAGCCTGACGTCAATGGTGACTAAATTGTTGGAGGGGATTTTGTGGGAAAGGATGTAAATGCATTTGGAAAGACAAGGACTGAAGAGGGCTTTGTACATTGGAGATCACGTCTCACTGACTCGGTGTAATCTTTTGAGGAAGTGATGAAGATGATTGATGAAGACAGGCCAGTGGATGTTGTCTTTATGGAACTCAGTAAGATTCCCAAAATGTTCTACATGGTAGACTGGTTAGCAAGGTTAGACTTCCTCGGATCCAGGGAGACCTCGCCATTTAGATCCGAAATTTTCTTGAATATTGGAGACAGGGCGTGACAGTGGATATTTGTTCATTAAACTTGGAGACCTGTGACCAGTGGCTTTCCGCAAAGATCAATAGTGGGTCCACTGCCTTTTGTCACTGATACAAATCATTTACATTTGAGTATATGAAGTATGGTCAGTAAGGTTGTAGATAATTCCAAACTTGGTGGTGTAGTCGACAGTGAAGAATGATCTCTCAGACGATAATGGGACCTTTTTTAGGTGAACCGAGGAGTGGCAGATAGAGTATATTTTAGTTACATATGAGGTGTTGCATTTTGGCAAGACAAATCAAGGTAAGACTTACAGGTAGTGCCCTGTCGAAAGCTGCTAGTGAAGGAGAACTCCATTGAAATGATCGAATCCCTACAGTGAGGAAACAGGCTTTTCGGACCATCGAGACCACACCGAACCTCTAAACAGTATCCCACTGGACAAACACCTGCCCTATCCCTCTGAGCCTGCATTATCCATGGCTAATCCACCTACCCTACACAACCCTGGGTATGGTGCGCAATTTAGCATGGCCAATCTACACTTACCTGTATATCTTTATACAGTTGGAGTAAAACATAGCACCCGCAGGAAACTCACTCAGACATGGGGAGAATGTACAAACCCCACACAGCGAGTCATTCAATGATGGAATTAAACCCAGGTCACTGCCCTGTGAGGCAGCAACGCTAGCCTCGTGGTGCAGGTTCTCCGTTCCTTGAAAGTGCCGTCACAGGTAGACAGCGCAGTGATGAAGGCATTTGGTGATATTTCCTTTATTGGTGCGTGCTTTGAGTCGAAGCATTTGCATGACATGTTAAATCTGTCCAGGACATTGGTTTGGCCACTTTTGTAATATTGCCTTTAATTCTGTTCTCTCTACTGTCGGAAAGATGTTGTCAAACTTGAAAGGGTGCAGAAGAGATTTAAATGAATGTTGCAGGTGTTGGAGGGTTAGAGTTTCATGGAGAGTTTTAATAGGCTGGGGCTATTTTCAAGTGTTGAGGCTGGGGGTGGGGGTGGGGGATCCTTAACGGGGTTAAAAAATCATGAGGGGCATAGATAAGGTAAACAGTCAATGTCTTCCCAGGATAGACAAGTCCAAACTTAGAAGACAAAAGTTTAAGGTGAGAGGAGAATGATTTAAGCAGGGACATGAGGGACAACATTTTCACACAGAGACTGCTGTGTGTATGGATTGAACAGACAAAATAGGTGGTGGAGGCAGGTACAGTTACACCATTTAAAAGGCATTTGGATGGATACATGCATGGGAAGGGTTTAGAGGGAGATGGGCCAATTGCTGGCAAGGGGGACGAGATTAATTTAGGATATTTGGCGGTATGGATGACCAGACGGAAGGATCTTTTTCCGTACTGTACATCTCTGAGAGTCTATTGACTCTTCAGTGTATAACACGGGAACAGGAGGAGGTTATTTAGCTTCTGAATTCTGTCAGTCCGCTGGTTTGCTCAATTACAGAGAGTCAAATACAAAAATACATCATTCAGAATTTGATGGTGTTTTACAGAAACAGGAGAAAGGCTTTTAGTCAAGAAAAAGCTGTACAGAATGTGAAGAGGCCATTCAGTCCCTCACCTCCATTCCACAGGAGCAGCAGGTGAGCACAGAGCTATTGGAGCCTGTTACTCAGGAGCAGGAGGAGGACATCTATTTTCACAAACTTGGGATCATGCGTGAATCATTCAATTGCTTGAAACTGGGACACAGGGACAGGAGGCAGTCACTCAACTGTTCGAGACTGGGGCACAGGAACAGGAGCCAGTTATTCAACTGCTCAAAACTGGGGCACAGGGATATCTGCAGGCTAGTGAGGATCCTGTTACGCAGGGACAGGAGGAAGTGACTCACTCACCACCAGTATGGGACACTGGGAGAGAAGGGGAGTTTGCTTGGAACAAAGAGAAATATATGATAAGTTGCATCAGTGGTCCATTCAATCCTGCCCCACCATTCACTAAGACCACGGCTGATCTGATGGCGATTCCCTCATTCCATTTTACAGAGATGCCCCTCTCTGCAGCCTCTGCCCCATTTGTTGGTCATGTTGCAGACTCAGATGCTGTAACAACAGTCACCATGACTCATCCAGAGGGTCGGGTCTAACTGGATGAGTCAGGATTTGAAGGGTCCAATCACAAGAATTAAAACAAAAATAAACGCATAGCCGGGTGTTTAGTTCTCTGACATAACCAATACATATTCAGGATGGAGCACTGGGTAGATCCGGCTAGTGTACTGCTGAATGCAACCCAGCTATGTGCAGAGTGAAACTCTGTGCAGCCCACACCAATGCTGGATCTATAATCCTGGGCTTAATGTCGAGCGTGGGGGGCTGTGCAGTCCGCACTGGTTCATTCATATATAAACCCAGACTGTTGCATTGTTCAGTAACACTGTGGAACATCGCAGCTCAGTGTGGGGAAACTGGCAACCAATGTTGGAACTGACAGGATGTGCAGCTCCCATCCATTTACAACTCCATATCTCCAATATGCCTTGACAAGGGATGCTGCGAATGTGAAAGTCACTACGAGGAAGAGATGTAAATGGAAACAATTTAAATACCAATAGTTCTGATTAAGGCGTGTATCACTCTAGTATTTAAAGATGAAATAACTGAGATAATATCCAATGAGATTTTGTAAATGATGCAAACAATAAGAGGGGTTGGTAACGTTATAGTGGTTGCACTATAAGCCTTCAAATAATCAATGGGAATTAGAGGAACAAATATGCAGGAAGACTGGCGTGACTTGCAGGAGCAATAGGGTTGTCATAATAGGTGATTTTAATTATCCTAACATAGACTGGGACTTCCAGAGGGTTAAGAACTTAGGTGGAACGTAATTTGTTAAGTGTGTTCAGGAAAGCTTCCACAAGCAGCATGTACAGGGTCCACCTCGGGAAGGGACAAACTCGACCTACTGTTGGGAAACAGGGCAGGATAGGTGACGGAGGTAAAGTGGGGGAGCATTTTGGGAAAAGTGACCAGAGATGTATTAATGTTAAAATAGGTATGGTAGGGAAAAAAAATGGCCCACAGATTCAAGTTCTAAATTGGGGCAAGGCGAATTTTGTTGACATTAGACAGGGGATTTCATGGCTTGATTGGAGTAGTGTGTTTCCAGACAAAAGGATCCCGGGAAAGTGGGAGGGCTTCAAAAGTGAGGTAGCTCGAGTTCAAGGTCTGCATGTTCCTGTGAGGGTGAAGGGAAAGTGAGGCTGGAAGAGAGAACCCTGGATAACAAGAGATATTGCGGCTCTGAGCAGAAAGAAAGGAGGCATCGCTCAGGTACAGGCAGCTGGTTCCAAGGGAATCCCTGGAGGTACACATGGGTTAAAGGAGTTTACTGAAGAAGGAAATCAGCAGGGCTAAAATGGGGTATGAGATAGCCTTGGCTGAGCAGATGAAGATGAATCCAGATTCAGTATAGTAAATAAAAAGAACAACTAGAGAGAGATAGGACGCCTTAAAATCCAAAATGGGCATGCATGTGTAAAACCTCAAGAGATGGGTGAGGTCCTCAATTTCCCCTCTGTGTTTATCATGAAGAAAGACATGAAGACCTGTGACCTTTGGGAGGTTAGTTGCGATATCTTGGCACAGTCAATATCACAGTAGAGGTGTTGTTGGAAATATTAGAATGCATAAAGTCAGATAAATCTCTTGGTCCTGACCAGATATATCTAAGAGCACTGCACAAGGCGAGAAAAGGTAGTTCAGGGGCAAGGTCCCGGAAGACTGGGCAGTAGCAAATGTAGTGCCCTTATTCAGAAGGGCTGCAAAGAAAGGCCTGGGAAATATAGACCAGTAAGCTTCACATCTGTATTCGGTAAACCGCTTGAGAAGGTTCGGAGATATAAGATATGGATGCATTTGGGAAGACAGAGTTTGACTTGGAGCAGTCAGCATAGCTTTGTGCGTGGCAGATCATGCCTGACAAAGTTTGATAGAGATTTTTGAGGAAGTGACCTCGAAGGTTGATGAGGAAAGATGGTGGACATCGTCTATATGGATTTCAGTAAGGTCTTTGATAAGGTTCCACATGGTAGGCCGCTCTAGAAGGTTAGATCGCATGGACTCCAATGTAAACTGGCAAATTGGCGACACAATTGGCTTAATGTTCTGAAACAAATGGCTTTGGTGGAGGTATGCTTGTCAGACTGGAGGCCTGTAACTAGTGGAGTGCCTTAGTGGTCGGTCCTGGGCCCATTGCTGTTTGTTATCTATATCAATGATTTGGACCAGAGTGCACAACGCAACGTTAGTAGGTTTGCAGATGACACTAAATTAGGAGACATCACTTACAGTGAGGAACGTTATCAGAAATTGCAGCAGTACCTTGATCAGCTGGGGAAGTGGGCTGAGAAATAGCAAATGGAGTTTAATTTAGATAAGTGTGACGTCTTGCATTTTGGAAAGTCAAATCCAGGGAGGAGTTTAATGACGAATGATAGTGCCTTAAGACGTGTAGTGGAACAAAAGGTCGTTGGAGATCAGGTGCACGGTTGTCTGAAATTTGAGTCACAGATACACAGGACAGTGAAGAAGGCTGTTGGCACATTGGCCTTCATCAACGCATTGAGTATAGAAGTTGGGACGTTATGCTGCAATTGTACAGGATGTTGGTAAGGCTGCAGTTGGAGTATTGTGTTCAGTTTTGTTCATCTTGCTCTAGAATGGATATTATTGAACTAGAAAGTATGCAGAACAAATTTCCAGTGATGTTTCCTGGGCTATAAGCTCTAAGTTATAGGCAGAGGTTGGAGAGGTTAGAACTTATTTCTTTACAGCTAAGGAAACTGAGGGGGTTCTTATAGAAGTGTAGCCCTTATAAAATCATGAGAGGCGTGCATGGAGTGAATACTTCAACCTTCTTTCTCAAGTTTGGTGAATCGTTGACTAGAGGACATCCATTAATGTTTGGAAAAGATAAAAAATATAAAAAGGAAACTGAGGGGCAACTTTTTTACATAGAGTGTGGTACACATATGGACTGAGCTGTCAGTGGAAGTGATTGAGGTGGGTACAATAACAACATTGAAAAGGCAATTGGACAAATACACAAATAGGAAAGGATTAGAGGGATACAGAACAAGGGCAGGGAAATGGGGTGAGTCTGGATGTACATTTTGGTTGCCATGGACCAGCTAGGCCAAATGACTAGTCATACTGGCAGTCTCGTGCAATATGACTGTAAATGAGTGTGTTTTGGGGTGGAGATAGGATGCGGGGGGGAGACTGAGATAAAATATCATGGAAGGATATGTTCACAGGTTTCAGAATGAAGACATTTCGATAGTATCATGCAACACGGGTCAGTATTTCGAAGAATTATGAGTGAAAGGGATATTGCTGTGAGTTCAGGCGATGGAGAGTTTTGGATGAGCATTTGTTCTGCAGCTTTGTAACTGGGAGTGAGGACAGCAGAGTCTTCGCCTCACTGGGCTGAATCTAACAAAAAACTGTCGCAGTGACATTTAAATTTGGTGTGACAGAGGGGTTGTCTGCACGAGGCCGAGCTAGTTTCCTGGTGCTGTCTTACCAAACTCATCTCATTAACTAGCCACCCCACTCCATAGTGACCCTCTCATACAATGCCAACCCGATTCTGCCACCCATCATGACTGGAGGTACTCACAATCGCCTGGATGCCCCTGGATATTCTGTGATCACTGACACTGGTGCCATCTTGAAAAGGCCGATGGGCACACGGTTGCGCTTTCTCACTTTGGAGCTGCCCTGCACATTTTCCCCAAACATGGCAGCGAAGGGGAAATTACACCACGGTTTGTCGACAGCAACATGGAGATCCTGGTGGATGGGCAAGTACAAAAGGGGACCATTCTCTTCCCAGAGGGGGCCACACTACCAGACCCACCGAGCATGGTCTGCTCTCTCCACCTACCTCAGTGCAGTATCTACGGTCTGAAGAAATGTCCAGCAATACAGGAAAAGCATCAATAACCTTCCCCACTCTGGAGGGTTAAGGGTCACCGTGTTCTCTCTGCTCCCTCACACTCACTGTATATCTGTTCTAGCACCGACCCCCGAACACGGCTCATGCTCCACCAATCTCACTACTGCATACAGCACCTTCCCTCTCTTTCTCTCTTGCCTTTCTAATGCCACCCACATAATTATAGAATAGTCCTGGGAATGCCAATTATGGAATTTTCCAGGTATTGTTCCAACTTATTCACAGTTTCAGGAAAACGGCTGTGCCCCAGTGTGTAACATGTAAGAGGATGGAGTAGAGATGTACGTTTCTCAAATCGCACACAATTAAAATCCATCATGAGGCCATTCAGTACTTCAAATATGCTCAAACTTTCAATACGTTTGGGGGTGATCTGATGGTTTTCTCAGCTCCATGTTACAGGAACTTTTAGTCATTCAACCCCCAGGTTCCTGTTACTGAGCAGACGATTCTCAGACACTTCATACCCCGGGTTTCTTCTAGCACGTGTTCAGAAGGCATTTCACATGGGGACGGACTCTCCTTTCAATATATTTCATCTGATTTATAAATTCATACAACAGTCAGCATGCTTTCCACAGACCAATCAAAAACATGCACTTATTTTATGGTTATCGATATCCAATCACAATTAGTCATTCTGGTTATTTCACTGGTCTCACCTTATTGTATTCAGCCAAAGACAGCTTCCAAACACTTGCCTCATTATAAAATATGATCTCTAGCAGAGAACGTTTTTGTCTGAAATACACCTTTTCCCTTGTCATTAAAATTTCTCTTGCCCTTTGTCTGTGACTGATTCTGTGTGTAACAGTTACACAGTCTCCCGCTCAGTTGGCTGGATGGTTGGTTTGTGATGCAGAGGGAGGCCTCCAGCGCAGGTTCAATTCCCCACACCGACAGAGGTTACCATGAAGGGGATGCTCTCTCAACCTCACCCCATCACCCGTATGGGGACCTTCAATGTAAAGCATGAGTGATCTCTCTAAAAAAGAGTTATTTGGGACTCTAATCTATCAATGTTTGCATTTGAATTTTTTAACATTTATTTTATTGAAAAAGATATTTTATTATTTATATTAAACCAATAACAAAACAACTCAAATAACTGAACAAAATTACACCCATGTGCATGTATATACAAAATAAGTTAAAGTCTCTAAACGGACAGAAGAAAAACAAAAATAAACAATAAATAATCAATAAATAATATGGCTCAGCATAACAAAGTGATAGCTCTCGTTCTTCGAGAGCATGAACTGATACACATTCATACATTCACAATTTTTAATATGTGGTTCATTAGACAATATCGTCATGGCTATACAAAAGCCCTGTTTAGATTGTCAGATCAGCCTGTATCGCGGTAATCCAAAAAGGGTTGCCATATCTTATATAAATCTCTGCTTTTCGGTGCACTATATTTGTGAGAATGTCCAAAGGGATATTCCCCATGACGAGCTTATGATGACACAACAGACCCGGAGGTTTTTCAGGCATCCAACACAACAGAATATTTTTACTAGCACAGGAAGTATGTGGCAGATACTAAAGGAGTATTGTGCATCAGTATTTACTGTGGAAAAGGATATGGAAGATATAAAATGTAGAGAAATAGATGGTGACACCTTGCAAAATGTCGATATTACAGAGGAGGAAGTGCTGGTTGTCTTGAAACGGGTAAAGGTGGAAAAATCCCCAGGACCTGATCAGGTGTACCCTAGAACTCTGTGGGAAGCTAGAGAACTGATTGCTGGGCCTCTTGCTGAGATATTTATAGTATGGATAGTCACAGGTGTGGTGCTGGAAGACTGGAGGTTGACTAACGTAGTGCCATTGTATGAGAAGGATGTTAAGGACAAGCCAGGGAACTATAGACCAGTGAGCCTGACGTTGGTGGTGGGCAGGTTGTTGGAGGGAATCCTGAGGGACAGGATGTGCATGTATTTGGAAAGGCAAGGACTGATTAAGGATAGTCAACATGGCTTTGTGCGTGAGACATCATGTCTCATAAACTTGATTGAGTTTTTTAAGCAAGTAACAAAGAGGATTGAAGAGGGTAGAGGGGTAGATGTGATCTATACGGATTTCAGCAAGGGTTTTGATGAGGTTCCCCATGGGAGACTGAATGGCATGGTTAGATCTCATGGAATACAGGGAGAACTAGCCATTTGGATACAGAACTGGCTCAAAGGTAGAAGAAGAGGGTGGTGGGGGAGGGTTGTTTTTCAGACTGGAGGCCTGTGACAAGTGCAGCGCCACAAGGATCCGTGTTGGATTCAGTACTTTTTGTCATTGACATAAATGATTCAGATGCGAGCATAAGAGGTACAATTAGTAAGTTTGCAGATGACTCCAAAATTGGAGGTGTGGTGGAGAGCGAAGAGGGTCACCTCAGATTGACCAAATTGCCAATGGGCTGAGAAGTGGCAGATGGGGTTTAATTCAGATAAATGTGAGGTGCTGCATTTTGGGAAAGAAAATCTTAGCAGGACTTATACACTTAATGGTAAGGTCGCAGGGAGTGTTGCTGAACAAAGAGACCTTGGAGTGCAGGTTCATAGCTCCTTGAAAGTGGAATCACAGGTAGATAGAATAGTGAAGAAGGCGTTTCCTTTATTGGTCAGAGTATTGAGTACAGGAGTTGTAAGATCATGTTGCGGCTGTACAGGACACTGGTTCGGCCAGTGTTGAAATTTTGCGTGCAATTCTGGTCTCCTTCCTATCGGAAATATGTTGTGAAACTTGAAAGGGTTCCGAAAAGATTTCAAGGATGTTTCCAGCTTTGGAGGATTTGAGCTAGAGAGAGAGGCTGAACAGGTTGGGGCTGTTTTCCTTGGAGCGTCGGAGGCTGAGGGGTGACATTATCGAGGTTTACAAAATTATGAGGGGCATGGATAGGGTAAATAGGTAAAGTCTTTTCCCTGGGGTCAGGGAGTCAGAATGAGAGGGTATAAGTTTAGGATGAAAGGGGAAATATATAATAGAGAACTACGGTGCAACTATTTCACACAGAGAGTGGTACGTGTATGGAATGAACTACTAGGTGATGTCAGGGAGGCTGATACAAGTGCAACATTTAAGAGGCATTTGGATGGGGAAATGAATAAGAAGGGTTTGGAGTGTTATGAGCCAGGGATTGGATTGGTTTGGGATATGTGGTCGGCATGGATGGGTTGGACTGAAGGGACTGTTTCCATGCTGTATATCTCCATGACTCGATGATTCTATGACTTATATTATTATCTATTTTTTGGTGCACCATACTGGTGAGAAAGTTCAAAGGGATATTCTCCATGATAAGGTTACAAAGTCTCAACAGACCCGTGGAGTTTTCAGACATACAACACAACATAATATCTTTCCTAGCATACAAAGTAAGGATGTATTTTTTTCCCATGTGCACCTGTGTAAGATACTCTGGGCAGGTCCAGGAAAAGACAAACCAGGTCCATCTCCAATTCGGTCCCCATGACCCACTCTACCACACCTAACACAGTTCTCCAATATATACAAAGCCTGCAGCAGGACCTCATGCAATGAGTAAGAGTGCCTGTAGTCATTCTGCATTTAGGACACGCTGAAGATAATCCCACTTTGAATTTTGAGAGAAAATCTGTGGTCAGATAGAACCTATGAAGATTTTTCAACTGCATGGAATGGGTTCTATTACAGATCGAACTCCTTCGAGCATTTTCACAAATATCCTCCCATGTCTCCGAAGAGATCTAAAATCCCAACTCTCTCGCACAGACGTCACAAAGCTGCACAGCATTGTCTGCGGGGACACTCTCCAACAAATGGGAAAGGGTACTGACAGAGAGTGTATTCTTTACAATAATCCCCTGCTTCTCTGTATCGGATCTATATGTGGTTTTTAAAATTGTGTTTTTTAATCAAATCTATAAGCTGGAAAAAAAAGTCTCTACTAGGTAGTTCATACTTACGTGTTATTTGATCAAACGGTATCATTGTTTCTCCTTCAAGTAACACGTGGTGGCTCGGTGGTTTGCACTGCTGACTCAGCGCACCAGGGGCACGGGTTTAGTTCCAGCCTTGGGTGACTCGCTATGTGGTGTTAGTATATTCTCAACTGTGTCTGCGTAGGTTTCCTCCCACAGTCACAAACATGTGCAGGTTAGATGACTTGGCCATTGCTCAATCGCTCATAGTGTTCCAGGATCTGTAAGTAGTGGCATTAATCAGGGTAAATATAGGATGGTAGGGGAATGGGTGTGGGTGGGTTACTCTTCAGAGGATCGAAGTGGACTTGCTGGGCCCAAGGACCTGTTTCCATACTGTAGGGATACTAATAATTCTAAATCACCCAAGCAAGGTATCCCCTTCGCTGCCCACAGTTTAAACCTGGAATCCATTATCCCCGGTATACCAATTAAAGAGGTAAGAAACATGGTTTTGGCTGTATTGCTTCGATCTGACGCTTTGTCCTTGAAATTTTAACAGTATTGATAATCATTATTTTATGACAATATTCCAAAATGTTGTCATAACAACAGACTAATAAGGGTTCACTTTGTCTGAGAGGGCTCAATGTCTAGCCATATCGATTCCGAGACCTCAGCGGCCCAGGCACTAACATACGATGAAAAAAAAAACTTAATTGATTGTTTTTAATCGGGGAGATCTAACCGACACATCCCGGGTACTGCGGGCAATTCAGCAAGGCCAATCCACTCTCAGCTGCATATCTATGGACGATAGGAGGAAACGAGAACACTGGGAGGAAATCCACACAGGCATGGGGAGAATGTTCAAACTCCACATAGAGGGTTGCTCGAGGTTCGAACTGAACGCAGCTCCTTGGTGACGGGAGGTATCAGTGCTAACCACAGATCCACCATGCGCATCTGTTAGTGCTGTTAGTTACTTGTGGCTAACTAAAGAAACCTTGCCTGACTTGTTCCTGTCACTGAACCTGACTCAGTCTGAGAACTTTATCATCGGCCATATCACCAATCTGGTTACATTTAAAATTTGGTGTCAGCAGTGGAGGAATGGGGCGAGAAAAGGAAACAGTGACACCCTCCAACATCTGTCAGAGCAGGAATTTGGATAAATCATCAAAGTGGGATTTTAGTCAAGTGGGAATTCTCTTTCCCAGAAGTTTGGCGTGGCTGGACCTTTATATTACATCGAAGCTGGCTTTGTCTGATTTTCCATGGACAGGTGAATCAGGGATAATGGTGCATGGAAAGAAACGTGCAGCTGGGATCACAATGTGATGAGCCATGACCTTATTTACTGATGGAGTAGTGTGAAAGGGCCGAATGGCCCACTTGTGTCCCTCAGCCCTATGTTCTGATGTTCCATTCAGCCCTCTAACATGCTAAACAGGGAGAGATCGAGGCCAATCCGATGGTTAGGTGTAGTTTTGGACATGTACTTGGAAAATCCAGGCTGGATCAGGAAGTGACCACCACCCCACCCCCCAGTCCCTGTTTACAGGCTTCCCTTCTCTGTAACTTCTGCTCCAGATGTGGGTCATGTTGCAGACCCAGATACGCTGGGAATACAGCCACATATCCCACCCAGGGTTAAAACAACAAATCCTCTGCTCTCCCTGAATGCAACATTGTACAACACGATTTCCAGCAAAATAATCCGTTACTTTCCAAAAGCATAACATGTGAAATTAATAAATAGGAACAAGAGTAGGTCAATCAGTCCCTCAAGCTAACCCTGTCATTTAATAAGAACATGGCTAATCTACTCCAGGGCTCAACTCCACTCTCTTGCCGACTCCTTGTATCCCTCCACACCTCTCTGAGAAAGGGAATTCCAGACATTCACTACCTTCGGAGAGAAGACATTACTCTGAATCTCAGATTGAAATTGATGTTCCTTATTCAGTATCTATATCATCGAGTTCGACACTTTGCTCAAGAATGGAAAAAACTTCTCAACCTCTACCTTCTCCAACCCCTTCAGTGTCTTGTAGTTTTCAGCAGGATCACTCCTCATTCATTTAAAACCCAATGAATTAACGCCTCACCATCCTGGAGATTCTCAATAACACAACCCTTTCATCCCAGGAAACCACCTAATGTACCAACCGAGTTACTTGCTGCATCATCATGCTGACTTTATGTTTCATACCCAGGAAGACTCCAATGCCTTTCCTGTTCCTTTTCTGGAAGTCCTCTCCATTAAGTAACAGCCTGCCTTTTGATTCTCAGTGTCATTCTCAAACTCGGATGTGTATTGCACTCAGCTCCCTCCTTCAGGCTGTCAGCATAGATTGTAAATAACTGATGCCATCAGACTGATATTTGTGGTACTCCAGCAGATAAACCTTTACCATAAAGATCCATTAATCCTGACTCTCCGATTTCAGTATTAAACAATCATCATCCCATGTTAATACAGTATCCGACGTCCTGGAGCTCCTGTTTTGTGTAAGAACCTTTATTTTGTAATACCTTGTGGAAAATCTCTGGAAAGCCTCGTGTCCACCAGATCCCCTTTATCAAGTCCGCTTGTTACATTTACAGGAATCTCCAGAAATACTTTGCATGATTTTACAGGGCAAAGTATCATTTCCCTTTCACAAAACCACCCTGACTCTGCGTGAAGATTTTCTAAATGCCCATGCTTCCCAGGTTTTCCAAACTATGCTAGTCCTATCTGTTTTCATTAGGTCCATGTGCCTCTAAATGTTTCCCATTCATATGTTTGTCCAAATGAGTTTTAAATGTTGTTGATGTCCTTGCATCTCCCACTCTTACTCTGGAAGCTCATTCCATACCCACACCGCCCTCTGTGTATAAAAGCTGCCCCTTAGTCCCTTTTAAATCTACCCTCTTTCACCTTAAACCTATTCCCTCTATGTTTGGATTCCCCTACCCTTTGGAAAAGACTTTGGCTATTCACCCTATCCATACCTCTCATGATTTTATATGTTTCTATAATGTCACTCCTCAACATCCTACACTCCATCTGATGCTAACTTCAAGAACAAGCGTTTAAAGATAAGCACTGCAAAATTGAAACAATATTAAAAACGACAGGTAACCAACACTCAGCCCAAATGTCATGCTGTGATTTGTTTTTCTCCATGTTACAATACTAAGGCAGCATGAAACGCTTGCTAGTGCCAATAAGAAGTCACGCACCTGAATTCCTTTGTCTAAAGGGGGTAATGATCACGACAGTGAAAACGTTTCTGTGGCCAGATTTATATAATACGACATGGTCAACATTCTCCCTCCTGGCCTCCGTATGACTTTGTGTTGTTGTGTCTTCTTTATCTGGCGTTCAATAGAGAGAACCCCTTTCCTCCATTAACACCTTAAATTCGACCCGTTATACAGAATCTTTCCTTTCACCACTGCTAAAAGCCCGTTTTTCTTTTGCCACACACTCTTTTCCCTGCCACCCATCCTCCACTTCCGGCAAGGGATTAAAAGACCATTTTGCAATTTGAAGAATTGTCACACTGGACTGGAAACGCTAACACTGTTTCTCTTTCTCTACAGATAGTGACAGACCTGCAGAATTTCTCCAGAAATGAATAGGCGCAGAACAATTTTTCAATTAAATAAATAAATATGGAATACTGGAAATAAAAATAAAAAACCTTTATAGAAGGTTCACTGGACCTGAAAGTTTAACTCTGCAGTCACTCCAGAAAATTCTGCAACATCTTTAGCAATTTCTTCTCCAATTTCTGTTTAAGAACAATTTCCAAAGACATATTGTCAAAGATGCCCAAACATCCTGTCCAACATGGAGTGTTGTACACTGGGAACTGAACAGGAACACATGGTGACAAGTTCCTTAACTCTGAAACTGCATAAGGCTGGCATCACTGACACTGCAGAGCTCTGAATCATGGTCACGGAGAAAAACAGAAGGAAACACATTCACTTCAAATACAGAAGATGGCATTACTGAAAGGAAAAGATTCAGATTAGTACCTTAAATGGATATTGTTTATGTAACAAATTGGAGGCGTGACACCAAGGAAAGACTTCCAGCAGAATGAGAAAATGAAAATGGAAGTATTTCCGCATCAGAAACCAGAGTAGGTCACTGAATACAGGGCTGATGGGTGAATGGGTCTCGGTGTGAACTGGGGGCAGTCAGAAGCATTGAATTGTAGATATTGCAGCTAAAACTTGGTTATCATCTGATGCTGTAGATTTCAATGACAATCTGTAACTTTTCCCCCAGGATAGTCCATCCGTCTACCATTACCATCAAGCCGATCCATGGGTCAGTGACGAATGTAGGTGAACATGGTCGGGTCGGAATCACGTGCACTTAATCCTGATGACAATCCATGAAAACTACTGCACTTGACTGGTTACACTACAAACATCAGGACTAACATCTGATACAGAGAGAGAGATGATCCCAAGACCTACAAATCAGATATAAGCTCTGTCGTCCTGTCAAATCCATGCATAAAAGTCGATGGACCATTTAACAACTTACTGGAGGAGAGGACTCCACAAATATCCCCATCCCAAATAATGGAACAGCCCTGTGCATCCATGTAAAAGATGCAGTATCTGCACCATCCTCAGCCAGAAGTGTTGAGTCGATTACCCACCTCACCCTCACTATGATACCCTCAGAATCACAGATGCCCGTCTTAATCAATTCAATTCACTGCACGTGACATGAAGCAACAGCTGGACACTGTAGGTACGACAAAGGCATTTGGCCCTGACATCATTCCTGCAATAGGACTGAGGGCTTTTGCTACACAACCAACCGTGTCCCTGAGGAAGCTGTTTCATTCCAGCTCCAACTCTGACAACTTCCTGGCAATGTGGGTAAATACTCAACTATGTCCCATCCCCTAAGAAGGGAATAATTACAATTAGACCAATTGCCACGTCCTCAGTCCCATCACGATGGCCAAATTGGTTGGGGTTATTTTTGATAGAGCTGTCAAAGAGTACAGAAATAATCGGTTCAGTGTGGTTTCCGATAGACCCCCATGTGGAGATGGTGTTGTTGTGGAATTGTCATTGGATTGCTAATCCAGACCAGGATAATTCTCTGGAAACTGGTGCAAGTTAAAAACAATTAATAAAATATCGTGATCTATTATCTGGTGTCAGTCATATTGATCTTGTGTTCAATGTCGATTATAGATGTCGATCTCATTCCCCAGTGTACTTTCAGGAAGTGAATCCCCCGTGCTTTCCTGTCTGGCCCTAAAGTGACTCCAGACACATAGACATGTGATACACTCTTCAATGGTCTCTGAAACGGCCAAGCAAGGCACTCAATTGTATCAAACAGCTCCGAGGTCTTAAAGGATAAACCCGGAGAGAACAGCCGGCACCAGACTCGTTATCAGAAAAGGGAATGGGAAACACAATCCTGTTGACCCTGCAGAGACCTCCTTCCTAACAGCTGAGAGCTTGTGACAACATTTACATAGCTTTCCCACACACTGCACAGAAGCATCGGGAAAGGAATATGTCATACAACTCATTGAGCTTTCCCTATTCTAGTTAATGGCCGAACATCTCCTCAACGCAGTTTTCCCCATACAATATACATATCTCTTAATATGTTTAAACATTGTGAAACATAAAATGAGAACTGCTGTAATCCATTCAGCCCATCAGTTTTGCGCCTCCATTCTATGTACAGCCAGTTCACCAATAACACGTGTTGATTAAATACATTTCGGCTGCAATGCAATTCATGAACCTTTTTCTATAAAGTGAACTGGCATTCACTGTGACGCGATTCCTTGTCGGGCACCAGCTGACCAGCAAATCCTGCCTCAGAAACCCTCTGTCTACAAAAGGTACAATCAATGTGTTCAGCAAAAACAGGAATGCAATCCGCTCTGCAGGCCTTGAAACTGAGCCCGAAACTGGGAATTGTAGTCTATGTTTTGAAAGAAATCTATTTCAAACTGTGGGGAGAATGTTGGAGAGAACTGGAATTCCCCATCGGCATCACATGGTCAGGCAGCCCCCGCGCGCTTTCTGGTGAAGATTGTCGTGAAAGATATCGTGCACCAGTGAGTGACTGTCGTGTGAAAGCGTTGCATTTACAGCGCTGTTCCATTACAACATGTAATTTAAAGATTTATTTAGACTGTCCTATTGCTTGTTAGATCAAATTTAATGTTTGGTTTTTACTGATATTTTTGGGGGTTCGCCAATTACCCTCTTTTTTCCATAGACGCCATTATTAATATTGCACGATTTTGTACACCACAGTGTTGCACAGGAACACAGTTATTGCGTTATTTGAGAACAACCTGGAATGAGAGCTGATTTTCTATCTTCACACCATACTCCTGCTCTCTCCCAATCCCTTTAGTTTCCACAAATCCTTATTTATATTCAGCCCCTTGACTTCGACAGCCTGATCTGGGAGAGAGTACCCCTGGTTCGCCAGTCTGCGAGTGCAGACATTTATTCTCATCTCAATGCAAAGTGGCCTGTCTGTACCTAATATTGTCGCCCCTTGGTTTAGACGTCCCAGCCACGGGAATTACCATCCCTGTTTCTAATCTGTCTCGCCCTGTCAGAATGTTATATATTTCACTGAGATTTCCATTCATTTTCCTAAACCCCATTGAATACAGGTCCAGTTACCCCAAACTCTGCTCCCACAACAAGTCTGTCATCCCAGTGATCAGTCTGGTCATCCTTTGCTACTCTCACTCAATGTCAGGTTTGTCATCTGTTAGGAAAAGAGACCAAAACTGCACACAATACTGCACAATGTTCGAGATGGGGTCTCACCAAGGCCCTGAACAGCTGCAGTGAGATACATTTACTCCTGTACTCAAATCCCCTGAAATGAACGTGAATACAGCATTTTTCTTCCTTCCTGCTTTATGCTCCTGCAATATTGCTTTAAGTGATTGGGGTACAGAGAGATCCAGATTCATTTCAAAGTTACAGTTCCCCACGTGCTGGGCCTACATACAATGGTCAGCGTGCCAATGCCATTCCCAGTATTGACTTCTCGCTTCAGAACTCACTGTCACACATGGACTCGGAGGGCTACGCAGAAATAAACAAAAAAGCAGCTTAAGTTCATTTATAGTGCAACATTTTTCAACCACTCCTTTTTCAAATGAGAGGCTGCCAGTCCATTGTTCCCATCAATGTACACAACATCTCAATCTCCCCCATTACTCTCCATCTGCCACGTATTTGCCCAGTCACTCTACTTGTCTCAGTCACCTTGGAGCTTTTTTATATCCTCCTCATCCACTCAAAGTCTGACATTGTTAAGTGCTGTCAGCAGACTTGGGAATTTTGCATTTGCACCCATCATCCAAAGATATGATGTGTATTGGGAATAGCTGGAGCCCAAGACACGATCCGTACAATATCCGCTAAGCCTTCCATTTAAAAATAAAATATGGTTTTATTCCGACTCACTCTTTCCTGCCAGCTCTCCCATTCTAAATCTATGACCGAGTCCCATAGGATTCGAATTTGTGCAATAGGCTTGTGGCTTTATCAAAAATCTTTCTGTTAATCCACTCGTATTGCATTGATACCTCCTACATAAATTTCCAAAAAGCCACTTTCTCAAATATGATTCCCATTTCATAAATCTCTGATGACATTGTCAATGCCCATTAATTTCAGTCCAATACTTTCTCTAAACTGTTTAGTTGCTATTTACATTCTATTCCCCTTTTCTCGTAAGACTGAAATTCCCTAGTATTGCTCGGAAGTTTTCTTTTTGGTTTTGTTTTCTTCTGTGAAGGCATAATTAAAGTATTTGCTCCATAGTTCTGCTATTTCCCGGTTCTCAATTATCTGGTATCAGACTGTCAGAAATCTGCAACTTTTTTCTCTTAATTTTACCATTGACATATTTCCAGAAAATATTACAAGTTCTCTCTTATCAACTTTGTGAAGATAATCTTCAGAAACCCATCAATTCCTACCTTAAGCTACTCAATGATTGACCTTCCACAGCCATACAATCACCTAAGCACAGACTCTGTACTACCAGAAATACAGCACAGTCTACATTCGGCCCACTTTCCGACACAAGACCTTATCCGTCAATCTTAAAGCATTTGAAGTGCACAACAGTGTCGTTTCTAATGGCTTGAGGTTAGCATGACATCTGCTCAAGAAGTGCATTCCAGACCCCAACACGCTCTGGTTGAAAAACAATTCTCAAATCTTCACTAAACCGTAAATCCTTCACATTTAAAGTGTGTCATTTTGAGTAACAGCAACGGCAACTGTCTATCCACCCTGTCCATGTACCTCGTAATCCTATCCTTCTGAATCACAGACCTCGCAGCCTTCTCTCCTCCAAACTAAACAACCTGAGGTTATCCAGCCTCTCTCCATAGCTGATATGCTCCATCCAAGGGAACATCTCTGCACCCCCTCCATGACAATCACATCCTTCCTGTAATGTTGTTCCCAGACCTACAAACAGTATTCCATCTTGCCCTCACCAAAGTTCCGCATAGTTCTTATAATCTAGGCCTCGATGAATAAAGGCTATGTTTACATTCCCCCAGCCTTTCCCAGATTGTGTATTAACCTGTGCAGGCACATTCAGCGATGTCTGGAGAAGCACACCTGAGCTTTCTAGTGTGCTGCCATTCATTGAGTACTCCCCTGTCTGGGTCTTTCTTCCAAAGTGCATCACCTCATAGTTATCAGGGTTACATTCCATCTGCCATTGATCAACCCATCTGACCATTCCAACAGTATCTACCTGTAACATAAGGCCTTCCTCCTCACTGCCAACCACCCGGCCAATCTTTGTATCAAATCCAAACTTATTTATTACAAACCCCACCCCTCGTCCATATTCACAGCTGCATCATTTATGAATACCACAAATAATAAGGTTAAAAATCTCTCAACATCAGTTACATCACGTGGTTGTGTACTTGATGAAGAAGCAGCGTATCGAGAGCTCGTGCTGCCAAATAAACCTGTTAGACTATGGCCTGGTGTTATGCTATTTTTACATTTGTCCAACGCAGCCCAACAGTAGCACCTCCGAATCACAAATAATAAGGGACGCAGCACTGATGCCCATTGGTACAACATTGGACACTAGCCTCCAGTCACACAAACAGCCTTCTACCACTCCCCTCTTTCTCCTACTACTAAAGTTGATTTAGATGCAACTTGGCAAGTTACTAATGAGTCCCACGTGTTCACTGGTTATTCTGTTCCGCTTGACACACTTGTAGATTATCTGGGGATTCACTGTAATCTTGTCCATAAGGCCATAAGACATAGGAGCGGAAGTAAGGCCATTCGGCCCATCGAGTCCACTCCGCCATTCAATCATGGCTGATGGGCATTTCAACTCCACTTACCCGCATTCTCCCCGTAGCTCTTAATTCCTTGTGACATCAAGAATTTATCAATCTCTGCCTTGAAGACATTTAGCGTCCCGGCCTCCACTGCACTCTGTGGCAATGAATTACACAGGCCCACCACTCTCTGGCTGAAGAAATGTCTCCGCATTTCTGTTCTGAATTTACCCCCTCTAATTCTAAGGCTGTGTCCACGGGTCCTCGTCTCCTCGTCTAACAGAAACAATTTCATAGCGTCCACCCTTTCCAATCCATGTATTATCTAGTAACTTTCTATTAGATCTCCCATTAATCTTCTAGACTCCAATGAATACAATCCCAGGATCCTCAGTCGTTCCTCATATGTTAGACCGACCATTCCTGGGATCATCCGTGTGAATCTCCGCTGGACACGCTCCAGTGCCAGTATGTCCTTCCTGAGGTGTGGGGTCCAAAACTGGACACATTACTCCAAATGAGGCCTAACCAGAGCTTTATAAAGTCTCAGTAGTACAACGGTGCTTTATATTCCAACCCTCTTGAGATAATTGAAAACATTGCATTCGCTTTCTTAATCACGGACTCAAACTGCATGTTTACCTTTGGAGAATCCGCAACTAGCACTCCCAGATCCCTTTGTACTTTGGCTTTATGAATTTTCTCACCGTTTAGAAAGTAGTCCATGCTTGTATTCTTTTTTCTTTATTTCTTTTGTCCTGCCTTGCCCCTGTGTTAGTCAGTCCTCTCCACACGCAGACTTTCCTCCTTATTGCAGTCTTCAATGGTTTGTCCCTTATCCTGTCATTATTTGCCTTGAATGTGGATTAGACAGCCTGATAAATTTTCTGTTAATTTCCAACTTGCCGTATGTTTTGTGAGTTTTCTAAGTTCACAGTGACCCACCGCTGATTCATTGAAACTCTAGAGAACATAGGCCGAGCTTCCTCATCACGCAATCTCGCCATCTGAGGGATTTATTTGGATAATGTCCATTACACTTCCTCTGTGGTCAGTATATTCTTTCTTTGATTTAGTCACCAAAACTGTTCTCAATACTCTAGGTACAATCTCACCAACACTCTGTGAAACTGCTTCAAAGTGTCTTTACATCTATATTCTGACTCCCTTAAAGGAAGGCAAACCAAACTTTAAGTCTCCACTTACATATATTCCTCCAAATACCCTTCACATCATTGTAGTTTCGAACTCACTGTGTGAGTTCTTATAGAAAGCCTTCTGATAACCTAAAATATGCCAATTCTACTGGATCCTCATTATCTATGCTGTAAGAATCAACTTCAAACAATTCCAAAGTTTGTCAAGTATGATTTCCTTTTCAGAAATGCATACTGAGTCTCTCAAAGATTGCTGTTAATGTCTAAATATCCAATATCACATCCTATATGATATATTCCAACAGTTTCCCAACAAATGTCAAGTTAATTGGTCTGCAGTTCTCCACACTATCTCTTCTTCTCTTTGTAGATTCTTCGATCATTCATCTATAGTGCTTGGATCACGTTTACGAATGTACATTTATCTACATCAGCTTCTGGACTCTGCAGAATGTACAGGAAAATAGAACGCAGTCATCGACAATGCAATCAATACTTCTATTTGTGATTTATGTCTGAAGATTTTGGTATGAAGTACATCTGGTTTGTCAAGCTTAGCAATGCTCAATCCGGCTGCATGTTCAATATTGCCTTGTTACTGATATGAATTGACTTTATGCCTTTACTTCCACAAGTCCTATACAATCACTTCGTATTTCTGGGTGATTTAGTGGATCTTACTCCATTAAGACAGATGTAAAGTAACTGGGCATTTGTTTTGCCATTTCCCTGTTATTCACCATAAACTCGTCTCTCCCGATTGCAAATTTCCACATTTGACTATGTTTTTTTTTCTTTTGAATTATAGAACATCGATGTTTGCAGTCCTTGTGTTCCTGTTTGTTTCCATGCATGTTCGCTTTTTGATTTCCTGATCAGTTTCATGACCCTCCTTTTCTGGATTGCAATTTTCTGAGAATTCTTTGGATTCCACAATGTCTGGAATTCTTCTGAAGTCGCTTCCTGTGATTAATATATTCTTTAATTTGTTATGTTAATCATCGAGTCACTTACTCACTCTTTGGTATTATCACCTGAAATAAGTCGACATATCTTTCAGACTATGCAGTATTTCTATAAATCTCCTGGTCCTGACCAGATATATTCAGGAACACTGCAGGAGGACAGAGAAGTAATAGTGGTGGCCCTGGTCGGTACTTTTGTATCATCAGTAGCCAACGGGTGAGGTCCCGGAGGATTGGAGGGTAGCGAATGCTGTGCCCTTATTCAAGAAGAGCTACAAAGAAAAACCTGGGAATGAGAGACCAGTAAACCTAACATCTCTACTAGGTACGTTTCTTGAGAAGACTCTGAGAGAGACGATATACGTGCATTTGGCAAGGCAGGGTGTGATTATGAGCAGTCAGCACGTCTTTGTGCGTGGGGGATCATGGGTCAAAAATTTGTGAGAGTGCTTTGGTGAAATGACCAGTAACTTTGACAAGGGCCTGGTGGTATACGTAGTGTATATGGATTTCAGTAAGGCCTTAAGTAAGGTTCCACATGATAGGCTGCTCTGGAAGTTTAGATCATATGGAATTGAGGGGGAGCTGGCAAATCAGATCCACAATTTGCTTGATGGTAGGAAACATACAGTTAAAGTGGAAGGATGCTTGTCGGACTGAGTGCCTGTGATGAGTGGAATGCCTCAGGGGTCGGTTCTGGGGCAATTACTGTTAGTTTTATCCATGTATATTGTATGTACATATATATTTTTTCATATTACACACATCTATGATTTAGATCAGAATGTACAGGCATGAATTATAAGTTTCAAGGTGACACAAAAATAGGTGGTATCGTGGACAGTGCGGAAGATTATCAGAAATTTCAGAAATTACAGCAGTGCCTTAATCAAGTGAGGAAGTGGGCCGAGAAATGGCAAATGGAGATTAATACGGATAAGTATCAGTTCTTGCATTTTAGAAAGTCAAATCAAGGTAGGAGTTTCATGGTGAATGACAGGGTCTTAAGGAGTGTATTGAGACAAAGGGACCTTGGAATTCAGGTTCACGGTTCTCTGAAAGTGGAGTCGCAGGTAGATAGGGCAGTGAAAAAAGGCATTTGGCAAAGTGACCTTCATAAGTCAGAGTAATGAGTATCGAAATTAGGGAGTTATGTTGCAGTTATACAGGATGGTGGTGAGGCAATACTGGTAGTGTTATGTTCAGTGTAATTCACTTTGCTATAGGAAGGATGTTATTAAACTGGAAATAGTGCAGAAGAAAATTACAAGGATGTTGCCCGGACTCTATTGTCTGAGATATAGTGAGAGGTTGGGCAAGCTAGGAGTTTTTACTTTAGAGTGTATGAGACTGAGGGGGATCTGATAGAAGTGTATAAGATCATGGGAAGCATGGATAGAGTGAATGCACTCAGTCTTTTTTTCCACATGATTGAACAACCCACGAACTAGAGGGCATCAATTTAAGATTCGAGGGGAAAGAGTAAAAGGGAACCTGAGGGGCAATTTCTTTGACACACAGGGTAGTCTGCACATGGAATGAGCTGCCATTAGAAGTGTTTGAGGCGGGTACATTCACAAGATTTAAAATGCATTTGGACAAATGCACGGATAGGAAAGAAGAAGAAGGATATGGGGCAAGTGCAGGGAAATGGGGTTAATGTGAATGGACATTTTGTTCGGAATGGACCAGTTTGGGCTGAAGGGCCTTTCTCTGAGCTGTCGGACTCTATGACTCTTACAATCATTGCTTCTCCCATTGAATGTTATATCATACTTCCCCAATTCACTGGAGCGTAATTAACCCTCTAGCCTCCGGGCTTCCATGATGTTTATCCAGAATGTTCAAACATTCGATATTGTATTCAGACGCCGTGTAAAAATGCAACATATTGATGTCACTATTCCTCCAAAGCTGCTTCAGAGCAAGGTTATTAACTAGTCCTCCTGACAACACAACATCAAATCTGAAATAACCTCCTGTCTAGTTTGGTTCACAACATACTGTTCAACCGACCTGATACACACTTACGGAAGTTTATCTTCACAGTATTAGTAGTCACTGCAGTTTCAGTGCAACTTGAGACCATCCATTATTACTGCAGCACACACGATTATTTGTTACTCATTCACAGGATGAGGGTGTCGCTGGATAACCAGCATTTATTGCCCATGCCAGAGGGCAGATAAGAGTCAGCAGTGTTGCCTTGAGTCTGGAGTCACTTGCAGGCCACACCAGGTAAGGACAGCAGTATCCTTCCCTCAAGGACATCAGTGAACCAGATGAGTTTTTCCAACAATCGACAATGGATTCCTGGTCATCATAAACCCTTGATTCCAGATACATATTGAATTCAAATTCAACCATCTGCCTTGTCAGGATTTGAATTCATGTCCCCAGAATATTACCTGGGTCTCTGGGTTAAGAGCCCAGTGATAATATCACTGTGTCATTGCTCCCCCTTGAATATATTTGCATACATAATTTCCAGAGTATATGTTGTAAAGTATTTATGTGACAGATTTGGTTTTGATATATTTTACACTAATGTTTGCTTCCCCTTGCTATTTGTAAGATCCACCCAAACTGATTCTGTGGGAAGCGAGGGAAAGGGTCTGAGGCGTTATTCCTGATAGACTTGGACAAGACGTTCAGGGAGGCTCAACTCAACACTGAGATGATCTGAAGAATTGGTCAGCAATACAGGACAGGCATCAATATTCTTTCCCCCCACTTTGCCAGGATAAGTGTCACCATATTCTTCTGCTCCATCACACTCACTGTATATCTTGTTATAACACCTACCCCCGAACAAGGCTCACACTCTATCTCCAAATAAGGCTCAAGCACGACCACACTCACTGTTGAATTCAGCACCTACCTTCCCTCGGTTTTTCTGTCACTGACACAATAGCCCCTCACACTAATACCACTGCATTGATACAACACTGTGGTCAGACTCCCTCCGGACATCTCACCCTTCCCCCTTCCCCTATACCAGCATTAACAGCAGGGAGACACACTCACACCCTCACACCTTCCCTCCTCTTCTCTCATTCCATGAGAAACATCCTGGAATAGGACATAAAGGGCCACGCAGGGTGTTAGAGGGCCCGATATCCGTTCCCTCACCCTCTACCTCGACATGTGGGGAGGATCCTGGAAAGAGCCAGAGAGGACCAGGGCACCTTGTGTGGAGATTCTGAAACATAGACATCCCACCAGCCAAGTAAGCTGCAATGTTCAGTAAAGAGCAATTATCTATTTAAACTCATTGGCAGTTCCAATCACCTCTCTCTCACTTTTCAGGCTTAGTTAAAAGATGTCAGATGGAGAAAGAGCGTCTGCAATGGGATACAGACAGAGGAGGGCAGGGTATCTGCAATGGGATACAGACAGGGGAGGGCAGGGCATCTGCAATGGGATACAGACAGAGGAGGGCAGGGTATCTGCAATGGGATACAGACAGGGGGGAGGGCAGAGGGTCTGCAATGGGATATAGACAGGGGATGGCAGAGCGTCTGCAATGGGATACAGACAGGGGAGGGCAGAGCGTCTGCAATCGGATACAGACAGGGGAGGGCAGAGCGTCTGCAATGGGATACAGACAGGGGAGGGCAGAGCGTCTGCAATGGAATACAGACAGGGGAAGGACAGATCAAATGCAATTGGATACAGCCGGGGGGAGGGCAAAGCGTCTGCAATGGTATACAGACAGTGGAGGCAAGACTGTGTGCAGTGGGATACAGACGGGGCAGGGCAGAGCGTCTGCAATGGGATACAGACAGGGGGAGGGCAGGGCATCTGCAATGGGATACAGACAGGGGAGCCAGAGCGTTTGCCATGGGATACAGACAGGGCAGGGGCAGTGTGTCTGCAATGGAAGACAGACTGGGGGAGGGATGCAGCTCTGCAATGGGATACAGACAGGGGAAGGGCAGAGCGTCTGCAATGTGATATAGACAGCTGAAGGCAGTGCGTCTGTAATGGGATACAGACGGGGAGGGCAGAGCGTCTGCAATGGGATACGGACAGGAGGAGGGTAGCGCGTCTGCAATGAGATACAGATAGGAGGAGGGCAGAGCATCTGCAATGTGATACAGACAGGGGGAGGGCAGAGCAAGGGCAGTGCGTCTGCAATGGGATACAGACAGGGGGAGGCAGAGTGTCTGCAATGGGATACAGACAGGGGAGGGTAGAGCGTCTGCAATGTGATACAGACAGGGGAGGGCAGAGCATCTGCAATGGTATACTGATGGGTGAGGGCAGAGAGTCTGCTATTGGATCCAGATGGGGAAGCAGGGCATCAGCAATGGGATACAGACGGAGGAGGGCAGTGCTTCTGCAATGGGATACAGACAGGGGGAGTGCAGAACATCTGCAATGAGACACACACTGCGGGAGGGAATAGCAACAAGCAATGGCATACAGGCAGAGGATGGCCGTGAGCAAAGCTTCAACAGAAAAAAACACAGTACAATACATATGTGATGGAAATTTTCTGTTTTGTGGAAAAGACGAAACAGCAGAAATTTATTTAAATGCAAGGAGAATGCAGAACTCAGTGTTAAAGAGGGATTTGTGTGTCTCAGTACATGAATCACATCAAATTAACCTGAAGAAGTAGCAAGTGATTTGGAAGGTAAATGTCGTGATCCTGTTTCGTGCAAGGGGGTTGGGTATGATCGTAGCGATGTTTTCTGCATCAGTACAGGGCATTGCTGAGATTACATCTGTTGCATTATGTGTAGTTATAACAGCCTAAACTGAAAAAAAAAACAAAATTGCTTTCGAAACGTCTCAAAGATGTTTCTCTTTACGCATCCTTGGAATGAAGGCATTACGTTGTGAAGAATGAACAGTTCGGCCTGAGAATGAGGGATGTTTTATTGGCCATATGAGATCTTGAGAAGAATGTAGTTGGTGAATACCAGATGGATATTTCTCATTGTGTGGGAGAATAAAACTGGGGAAATAATTTAAGAATAAGTCAGTTTCAAAGGAAAGGTCATTAGACAGTAAAATTGAACTGTTAATTCTCTTCCTACATGCTGATAGTCAAGCTGAGCTTTTTCAGCAATTACTGTATATGTTTAAGAATATTCATTTTAACACAGATATTGTGAAGACATGAAACACTTATTTTTACACTATGCAAGCACATATTAACAGATCTTCAAAACAAGTAGAACCATTTATTGTTAATTAATTGATACTGCAATAATGCACTGACCTGGAGTCGAGAATGTGATGGAGTCATATAGTTCAGACAATGTTCAAGAAGAGCTCACAGAGTCCAGTGTGGGACTGATGACGTTACTGATTTAAATTACAGATGGAAAATGTAGCCAATCTTTGGAGAAGCATTCTGTTGCTCCCTTTCTGTTTCCCAATCGCTCATCACAGCAATGTGTGGGAGTGAAAAAGAGCACAGTCGTCTTTCCCACTAATGGAGGAAACCTGATGAGGATTCATTGGAATCTCCCCATTACCTGAAGCAAAGCAATTCAGCCAAATTCAACAGTTTCAAGAAGAAATCCCATTGTCAGAAGGCTGTGCAAGCAGAATAACAACAGAAGTAATTATCCGACTCGATAGTGAGGAGAACAGACAGGAGATTCTGTGGCTGCAAATGGGAATCCGGAATGGTGTGTAGCCTCCCACATGCCCAGGGTCCAGGATGTCTCAGAGTGGCTGCAGAACGTTCTCACTGGGGGCTGGGGGGGGGGGCAGTGGGGGAAGCATCCAGAAGTCATTGGGCACTTTGGTACAAAGGACAGAATGACACAGGTAGAAATAGTGATGAAATCCTGCAGAGTTATTGTAGAGAGCTAGGGAAGAAGGATAAAAGGCAGGGCTAATATTTAGTTTACTTCCAGTTCTCTGTGCTAGTGAGGGTAAGAATAGGATGATATGGCAGATGAAGGGGTGGCTAAAGAATTGGTGCAGGGGGCAGCGATTTTTGGATTACTGTGAACTTTTGTGGGGAAAGGTGACGTGTTCAGGAAGGACGGGTTGTACCTGAGCTGGAAGGGGACCAATATCCTGGCAGGCAGGTTTGCAACTGCTGCAAGGGAGGGTTTCAACTAGATTGGCTGGGGTTGGGGAGTGGTTGGATCCTCAACAGCAGGGAGACAAGTGCGAGGCTGAAAGGAGATACAGTAATCAGAAACAGTAAAATGAAGAGACAGGTCAGGCTAGACAACGACAGGGAGCAAGGAATGCCTGTTGGATTCAATTGCAACTGTTTCAATGCAAGATGGCTGACAGGTAATGCCGATGAACTCAGGGCATGGATCGGTGCGTGGGACTGGGATATTATAGCCATTACTGAAACATGGATAAGGGAGGGACAGCACTGGCAGCTTGAAGTACCAGGGTACAGGTGCTTTATACGGGACAGAGATGGTGAAAAGACGAGACAGGGAGTTTCATTTTTGATTAAGGCGAGTAACACAGCAGTAATCAGAGATAAAATAACTGATGGATCATCCTGTGAGGATTTGTCTGGGGAGCTAATAAATAAGAAGGGAATAGTGATAGTATTTGGATTGTACTATAGGCCCCCAAATAGTAAACGAGGAATTAGGGGAACAAAAATATGTAGACAGACTGGGGAGACTTGCAAGGCCAATAGGATTGCATTAGTAGGAGATTTTAATTTTCCGAACATAGTCTGGGAATGACAGAGAATTAAGGACTGAGATGGGGTGTATCTATTAAGTGGGTTCAGAATAGTATCCTCAAGCAATATGTAGAGGGTGCAAATCGGGAAGGGACAAAACGTGACCTACTCTAAGATCTAGGGCAGGGCAGGTGACTGAGGTAACAGTGGGGGAGCCCTCTGGGACCCATGACCATAGTTCTATTAATTTTTAAATAGTAATGGAGAAGGACAAAACTGGCCCACATGTTCAAGTTCAAACTTGGGGCAAGGCGAATTTTGATGGAATGAGACAGGAGCTTGTAGGGGTTGGTTGGAGGAGTTTGTTTGCAGGCGAAGGGACCTCCTGCAAGTGGGAGGCCTTTAAAAGTGAAATGTCTACAGTTCAAGGTCTATATGTTACTGTGAGGGTAAAAGGCAACATTGGTAGGAAGAGGGAACCTCGGATGGCAGGAGATAATGAGACTTTGACCAGCAAAAAGGAGGCGTGGCTCAGGTCCAGGCAGCTGGGATCGAGGGAAAACCTGGAGATGTACAGGGGATACAGGAGTTTACTGAAGATGGAAATCAGGAGGGCGAAAAGGGGGCACAAGATAGCTTTGGCTGTGAAGATTAGGGTGAATGCAAAGAGGTTAATTTAGTATATTAAAGTATAAGGAATAACTAAATGAGAATATGACCACTCAAGATCGAAAGTAGACATGCATGTTTAGAACCATAGGAGATTGCGAGATTCTCAATGAATATTTCTCCTCTGTCTTTACCGTGGAGAACTACATGAAACTTGGGAGGTTAACAAAAGTCGAAGTGTTATCTTGGGGTGAGTCAGCATCACAGGAGAAAATGTGTTGGATGCATTAGAATGTATGAAGGTGGATAAATCTCCGGGTCCTGAACAGATGCATCCAAGAATACTGCAAGAGGTTACAAAAGGAACTACGGGGACCCTGGTTGATATTTGTGAATCATCGTTAGCGACAGGTTAGGTTCCAGAATATTGGAGATTAGTAAATGTTGTGCCATTATTCAAAAAGGGAAGCAAAGAAAAATCTGGGATCGATAGACCAGGAAGTCTCACATCTGTGGTACGTAGGCTGCTTGAGAAGAGTCTTAGGGATGAGATATGCATGCATTTGGAAAGATAAGGTTTGTTTAGAAATAGCTTTTTTGAAAGATTCCCTACAGTATGGAAACAGGCCATCTGTAACAACAAGACCACACCGACCCTCCAAACAGTAACCCACCCAGTCCCATTCCCTTAACCTATATTACCCCTGACAAATGCACATAACACTATGGGTAACTTAGCATGGCCAATTCACCTGACCTATAGATCTTTGGGTTGTGGAAGGAAAATGGAGCACCCAGAGGAAACATACACAAACACAGTGAGAATGTGCAGTCTCCACACAGAGAGTCACCGGAAGCTGGAACCAAACCCGGATCCATGGCACTATGAGGCAGCAGTACTAGCCACTGAACACCATGTCACCCTTGCTTTTTTTCAACACAGTTCAATTACACAGGTACAAAATCTATTCTGCCCTTCACCCATGATGCACGTTCCAATATCACATACCATGAATAATTTATTGACCACTGAAAGTCACATATTATTATTATTTATTAGTTTTATATTATTAATTTTAATAATTATTATTAATAGTTGTTTTTAGACTGGAAATATTGCATGGCTTTGTGAGTGGGAGATCATGCCTCTCAAATTTGTTTGAGTTCATTGATGAATTGACCAGGGTTGATGAGGGTAGGGCGGTAGACTGTGTGGTTTTCAGGAAGGCCTTTGACAAGTTTGCCATTGATAGGCTGGTCTGGAAGGTTAAAATCACATGGAATCCAGAGGGAGCTGGCAAATTGGACACACAATTGGCTTGATGGTACTAAGCAGAGGTTAATAGTGGAAGGATGCTCTCGGACTGGAGGCATGTGACACATGAAGTGCCTCAGGGGTCTCTGCTGGGCCCGGTGCTGTTTGTTATTTGTATCAATGATATTCTTGCGAATGTACAAGGCATGTACAAGGCATGTACAAGGTTAGGAAATTTGAAGATGACACTAAGATAGGTTAAAAATCACACAACACCAGGTTATAGTCCAACAGGTTTAATTGGAAGCACACTAGATTTAGGAGCGACGCTCCTTCATCAGATAATTGACAATCACCTGATGAAGGAGCGTCGCTCCGAAAGCTGGTGTGCTTCCAATTAAACCTGTTGGACTATAACCCGGTGTTGTGTGATTTTTAACTTTGTACACCCCAGTCCAACACCGGCATCTCCGAATCATGACTAAAATAGGTGGTATCGTGGACAGTGAGAAAGTATATCAGAAATTGCAGCAGGACCTTGATCAAACTGGAGAAGTGGACTGAGAAATATTTTGGCAACGTTAGATCAAGGTAGGAGTTTCATGGTTATTGGTAGGACCTTAAGGAGTGTAGTTGAGCAGAGGGACCATGGAGTTTAGGTCCACCGTTCTCTGAAAGTGGGGTCATAGTTAGACATGGTAGTGAAGAACGGTTTTGTCACACGAGCAAGCATTGGTCAGGACATGGAGGAGAGCCGTTGGGAAGTTATGTTACAGTTATACAGGATGTTGGTGAGGCTGCACTTGTAGTGTTGTGTTCAGTTTAGTCACTTTGCGACCGGAAGGATGTTTTTAATTTGGAATGTATGCAGATGGAATTTACAAAAATGTTGCCAGGACCCAACAGTATGAATTATAGGGAGAGGTTGATCAAGCGAGAACTTTTTTCTGTAGAGTACAGGAGAGGGGTCTTATAGAAGTTTACATGGTTAGGGTGAATGGACCCAACCTCTTTTTCCTAGAGTTGGGGAATCAAGGAGGGGAGAGCATCAGTTTAAGGTGAGAGGGGAAAGAATAAAAGGGAAACTGATGGAAACTGTTTTACACAGAGAGTGGCACACAAAGAGTTGAATCATTTATATTAACGATATTTAAATGGCATTTGGGCAAGAACATGGACAGGAAAGTTCGAGAATGCTATGGGCCAAGTGCTGGGAAATGAGTTTTGTGTGTTTTGATATTTGGGTCAGCATGGACGAGTGTGGGCCAAAGGGCCTCTCTGCCTCTCTCCATGCTGTAGGACTTGATGACTGTACAAATAGAACAGCATTTGGGTCAAACTCTCATTTTTCCTTAGGTCATAAGTTCGAATCAGATTTGGACAATGTTCTTTCAAGTTAACTTTGCAGATATTTTGCTTTTCAGTTTGTTATCAATAATACGAATGTGTGTGCGCATGCGTGTGTGTGTGTGTGTGTGTCTGTCTGTCTGTCTGTGCGTGTGTGTGTCTGTGTGTGTGCGTGTGTGTGTGTGTGGTTCTCAGTATTTTTCAAAGGGAAATATCACTGTACATATTTGCAATATCCTCTCGTCATTCCTCTTTCCATCATAGTTTGTTTTGGTCATAGACATGTTGTTTTAGTAAATTAAAGAAATCTGCCTGACTTGTTCCTAACACTGACCCTGAAACACTCTGAGAACTATATCATCGGCCATATCACCAACATAGTTATAATTATTTTTTGTGGTTAGTGGAGGAGTGGGGCTAGAAAAGGTAGAAGTGAGCCAAAACAACACAGGGAATTATCGACTCAATCAGCCAACGTCAGAGACGATGGAGAGGATTCTGAGGGATAGAATTTGCATTTATTTAGAAAGACAAGGAATGATTAGGGATAGTCAATATGGATTTGTGTGATGGAAATCATGTCTAATTAATGTGATTGAGTATTATGAAGAGGTGACAAAGAAGATTGAAGAATACACTATGGTGTACAATTTTTACACAAACTTCAGCAAGGCATTTAATAAAGTTCCCCATCGTAGACAGATTACTAAAATTAGGTTATATGTAATCGAGGAAAAGCTAACCAATTGGATACAAAATTGGATTGAAGGTAATGGATTGTTTTCCAAACTGAAGACCTGTGGCCAGCGGTGTGCTGAAAGAATCAGTGCTGAGCTCACTGCTTTTCATCACGGATATAAACAACTTTGATGAGATTATCGGAGGCATGGTTAGTAAGTTTACAGATAACATCAACAAATTGGTTCAGTGGACAGTGAAGAAGATTATCTCAGAATATAACAGGATCCTTGAACATCAATGAGCCAAGGACTGGCAGATGGATTTTAATTTAGATATTTGTGAGGTTTTACATTTTGGTAAGTTAAAGCGGGGTAGTGCCCTGGGAAATGTTGCTTAACAAAGAGACCTACGGGTCAAGATTCATAGTTCCTTGTAAGTGGAATTTAGAACGGTACAGTGGTGAGGAATGTGGTTGACATGCTTGCCTTAATTGGTCAGAACATTGAGAATAGGAGTTGGAGTAACGTGTTGCGCTTGCACAGGACGTAGGTGAGGCCACTTTAAGAATACTGCGTACGTATCAGTTGACTCTTTTTAAGCTTGAAAGGGTGCAGAAAAGATTTACAAAGATTTTCTGGCACCTGAGGGTTTGAGCTACAGGGAGATGATGAACAGGATGAGGCTTTTACCCCTGGACTGTCAGAGACTGAATGGTGACATGACAGAGGTTTAAGAAAGTCCTGAGGGGCATGGATAGTCTGATTGGACAAGATCTGTGGGCGGCACGGTGGCACAGTGGCACAGTGGTTAGCACTGCTGCCTCACAGCGCCTGAGACCCCGGTTCAATTCCCGCCTCAGGCGACCGACTGTGTGGAGTTTGCACGTTCTCCCCGTGTCTGCGTGGGTTTTCTCCGGGTGCTCCGGTTTCCTCCCACAGTCCAAAGATGTGCAGGCCAGGTGAATTGGACATGCTAAATTGCCCGTAGTGTTAGGTAAGGGGTAAATGTAGATGTAGGGGTATGGGTGGGTTACGCTTCGGCGGGGCGGTGTGGACTTGTTGGGCCGGAGGGCCTGTTTCCACACTGTAAGTAATCTAAGGGGCGTCCAGAACTAGACAGCATAGGGTGAAGGTGACAAGGCAAAGACTTAGAAGGGACCTGAGGGGAAACCTTTTCATACAGAGGCTGGTGGGTGTACTGTCAGAGAAAGTAGTGAAAGCGGGTACAATTACATGTTTACAATGTAACTGGATAGGTACATAAATAGGAATGGATCATGTGATGTGGGCCAAATGCTGCCAAGTGGGACGAGATCTGATTAAGATGCCTGATCGGCATGGACAAATTGGACAAAAGGATCTTTTTCCACGCTGTATGATTCTCTTATTCTCACAGCGGGATGAGGAAGAATTCTAAAAGGGCCATTCGAATGGGAATTCTCTTCCCCGGAAGTTTGTGGTGCCTCTCTGATTATAAGTATTCACAGCTGTGTTAGTTAAAGATTTGACAGAAAAGTGAGTCACGGATAATAGGACACAGACAGGATGATGAGGCTGAGACCACAATCTGATCAGCCACAATCTTAATGCCTGGTGGAGAAGCTCAAATTCTCTAATGACCCACTCCTGCTCCTCAGTCCCAAGTTTCTGTGTTCCATTCAACCCCTCTAACCTGCTAGACAGGAGCAGTTAGAGTCCACTTATTGTTGTAGCATGGTGCACAGAAATAGAGGAAACAGTTCGTCCATCGAGACTGTCCCACTCGGTTTGGGAGATTTGGAAAATGTAATTGGAAGACCCAGGCTGGATATGGAAGATGTTGCTCATTTCTCTTTACAAAACCTCCCCTCTCTGTATCTTGTGCTTCATTTGTTGATCATGTTGTAGACCCAGATTCACTGTGAATACAGCCCCCATATCTCACCCCGTGATGGCTCACAAAATCCACGGGTCTCCCTGATTGCAATATTCCATAAAAGACCTTCCAGGAAAATAACACATACGAACTTTCCAATAACAGAATGGGAGAGCATCAGAAACAGGGGCATAGAACACAGAACAAAGAACAGTACTGATTTGGAGATGTCGGTGTGCGACTGGGGTGTACAAAGTTAGAAATCACATAGCACCAGGTTATAGTCCAACGGGTTTAATTGGAAGCACACTAGCTTTTGGATTATCGCTCCTTCATCAGGTGATAGTTGAGGGGTCGATCGTAACACAGAATTTAGAGCAAAAATTTACAGTGTGATGTAACTGAAATTATACATGGAAAAACTGATTGTCTGTTAAGCCTTTCATCTGTTAAAATACCATGATAGTTTCACTTCTTTCATGTGTAAATCACAAAACCTTTATTTTAAAAAAATGTTGCATTCTCAGGTGAGCTGTGAACAATGGTGATAGCAAGGTAAAATGTTGAAGGTGTTGGCCACCTGTGTTCTCTGATGTTTAGATTAATTCTAAGCTAAAAAGTGAGATAACGGAGTTTTACATGAATTCATGCAGACTTTGAGCTCAAGGTTCTACATGAATGCATGCAGTTAGGACCTTCAGTCCTCGACGTTGTGTTGTTTGTCCTACTCTAACCTACATGCTTCCGTTCACTTTGTTCCATGTGCCTGTCCAAGAGTCTCTTAAGTTTCCCTCACGTATTTGACTCTACTACACTGATGGTAGTGCATTCAACACACCCACCACTCTCTGTGTAAAGAATCTACCTCTGATATCTCCCCTAAAACTTCCTCCAATTACCTTAAAAAATGCCACCTAGTGATAGACATTTCTGCCATGGGAAAATGTCTCTGGCTATTCACTCTCTATCTGCCTCTCATCATCTTGTACACCTCTATCAAGTCCCCTCTCATCTATTTTTCCTCCAATGAGAAAAACCCTTACTCCCTCGTGGTTTTTTCGTAAGACTTCTACTCCAGGCAGCATCCACGTAAATCTCCTCTTTACACTCTCAAACGCTTCATTATCCTTCCTATAATGAGGAGACCAGAACTGAACACAATATCCCCTGTGCGGTCTGAGCAGGGCTCTATCGAGCTGCAGCATAACCTCGCGGCTCTTAAACTCAATCCCCCTGCAACTGAAAGCCAACACACCATACGCCTTCTTAACAACCCGATCAACTTGGGTGGCAGCTTTGAGGGATCTGTGGACACGGATGACAGGATCCCTCTGTTTCTCCACACTGCCAAGAATTCTGCCTTTAACCATGTATTCTGCGTTCACATTCCAGCTTGCAAAGTGTATTACTTCAGTTTGAAGTCCATGTGCCACTTCTCAGCCTAGCTCTGCATTCTGTCGATGTCCCATTGCAACCTACAATAGCCCTCCACATTCTGTACCACTCCAACCACCTTTGTGTCATCGGCAAACTTACTAGCCAACTCTTCAACACCCACATCCAAGTCATTTTGAAAATAACAGTGGGCAGAGGTCACTGAACTGATCCCAGCGGGACACCGCTGGTCCCTTTCAGTGATCGAGCTCCCCTAGATCTCTTTGTAAGAGAATTCCTGACATTGACTACCCTCTGTTTGAAGAAAACCTTCTCTGCTTCTGCACCATGACCTATTGATATGAACGAAAGAGGTAACGCAGGGGCTCAGGTAAGAGAGACTGACACTGAATTCAAGGCAGTATTTGACTGAGGATACCATCAAGGAACCTGAACAAAATCACACTTACTGAGAATTAATTATGACCTCTACACCGCTTGGAGACATTCATTGCACAAGGGAACGTGATTATCATTGGTGGGCATCAATCATCTTAGCCGTGGGACACATCTGCAGGAGATCCTCAGCGCAGCTTCCTCAGCTCAGGCATCTCCAGTTTGTCATCACATAATCCCTACAGTGTGGAAGGAGGCTATTCAGCCCATTGAGTCCAAACTGAGCAGATTAGATTCCCTACAATGTGGAAACAGGCACTTCGGCCCAACCAGTCCACACTGACCCTCCGAAGAGTAACTCGCCCAAACACATTTCCATCTGACTAATACACCTAACATGATGGACAATTTAGTATGGTCAATTCACCCTGCGTGCACATCTCCGGACTGTGAGAGGAAACCGGAGCACTCGAAGGAAACTCATGCAGACAAGTGGGGAATGTGCAAACTCCACACAGACAGTTGACCAAGGATCGAATCAAACCTGGGACCCTGGTGCTGTGAGGCAGCAGTGTAAGCTACTGAGCCACCGTGCCAGCAGAAGAGGGGCATTCACTGAAGTCTACTAAGTTTTCAGGACAGGTTGTCCCTATTCAGCTCTTGAAACAATCTGTGACCATGTATAGCAAGACTCGGACAACTTTCAAGACCGTCTTGTTAAGTCTGGGTAACATTTATGTAACAGCACAGTACATTTCCACTGAAAAAGGCCAATTTCATTCAGCAGCCCAATCTGGTTTCACGAGAATGTGGGGCAGCCATTCATCCCATCAAAACTACTGGGCAAAAGAAGGATAGCCCATTCAGTCCCTACTGCCTGTTGCACAGCAAGGTGGGAGTCTGCTCCCTCCCACATGTCACGTACATGGGATCAGAAAGAACCATTTCAAACCCGGAGTCACTTACAAAGGAACAGGAAGAGGTTATTCAGCTTGTGAAGCCACTAACACAGGAACAGGAAAGTGTCAGAGATGCTCCAACATCACAAACAAATGGAGCAGGGGCTGCACAGACAGACTGCTCCAAATTGATCCAAATGGCTTAATTACTCATGGTTCATATGTGTTACTTTAACATGGGTTTTCTGGCAGTCGGAATGGAGCCAACATTTTTTAGCCATTCTCCAAGTTATCTTCCATCTCCAAGAAGGCAGACCCATGGTCTCCGTGGAGGTGGGAAACCGGTGGGGAATAACTAACTGTTTCAGAATGATGGCAATTTGGTTGCTGACAGGATTGTGTACAAAGTGACATTCAATGCAGTGTCACACAGTAACTGTGCATTAAAGTGCTCAGAGTTCATTCAGAGCCTGCACCTCTCTGTCAATCGACATGATGGTTCTGCAGAGGCATGTAAACTGTCGTGAATCAAATATCCAATGAAAAGTATGACATTGACACCCCATTCAGCTGTTTGGGTCATAATGAGTTTCTGTCCATACCCATCAAGCTTCAACTTCGTATTCTCTCACAGCGCTACAGATTAAGCACATCGTTACTGCACTCTCTCCTCATTGTAACATCATGCTAGTGTTTAGTCTGGTCAAACTTCATTGCACTGTCTCGGTGACAAGGAGATCATTGATTATAAAGCAGACCAAATCTTTACACAAAGCACGAAATACTACCTCAACAAAACACGATCACTGGGAAAGATATTCTAACTTTTGTACTTCAATCATTTTGCATGAAGAGCAACATATCATTTACTTCCTGCCCCTGTATGAATTCTGTCAGTGACTTATGACCAAGGTCATTCAGGTCTTTTTCAACAAAAGCACTCGCCAACCTCTGTACCATTTAATAAATATAAATGTACATGATGGTATTTGTTGTTCACACCTGAATCATTGTTATACCTTGTGAACAGCTATTGCCCAAACACTGATCCTGCTGCCACCCATCAACCCTTCAGTCCAGAGAAAAACAGTATTCTTCTTGTATCTCCGTTACTGAAATTTTAATCCATGTGGTATATATTCCACCCCTACCTACCCATGGACTCTAATATTCCCCACTCACCTGTATTCAAACATGTCAAGCGTCTTCTAAAAATACAAATACTCCAATCCCATTGCTTCTCAACTTTCGATGTCACAACGGACAACCTCCACAAACAGGTTTATCAAAGATCATTTCCCTTTCCTGATTCTCGGCCGAATGTACCAAATCATATCATTATTCCCCAAGTATCTCGTCGTCATGTTCCTTCTAAAAGGTTCCATTTTTTTTTCTCACAGCTGACATCAAATTATTTAGTTTTCTGTTTTCCCTCTCCATCCTGTTTTAAATATTTAGGTTGACAATAGCTGCTGTCCAGTCTGCAGGTTCCTTTCCAGAATCTAATTAGCTTTGAAGAATAATCAGTAATTATTACACTAGCTCTGTTCTCATCTCAATCACTCTGAGATGTAACTCATCAGATGCAGCAACTTATGAAACTTCAATTCAATTAGATTTTCAATAACATACACTTCATTAATTCTGATTTCCTTCAGTTTCCAATTTTTACCAGTCCCTCTTTTCCCTAATATTTGTGGAAAGTAGTTTCTGTACCTTCCCCTGTGGAGATGGAACCAATGCATTCCTCTCAGCATGCAGACGGTTTCAGTCAACTCGTGAATACACTGGAGGACTGCACTTCAGAGATGGTGGATATATTACCCACTGCTGCCTGAAAAGATCCAAAATCAATCCAGTTTAATTCATCGTGAGTGTCAGCGCAGTCTTGCTACTGGCGTGAGAACACATTATACTGAAAGAGAGCATACAGCTCAATGATCACCTCAATTTGAGACAAGCTGGTTTTACACTTTACACCTGAATGGCTGCAGCTTAGACAAATCTTCTTGGAAATCCCAGAGAGGAAAATATAGTGCCTCGCTCCTCCCTGTTTATACAGCTTCCCTTCTTTGTAGTCTCAGCTTCATTTGTTTATCACGGACCCAGACACACTGCAAATGCAGTATCCAGTGTGGGGTTCCCAGACCATCAGGGCTCCCTGAATGAACCCCGTAGCTGACATCACTATTCTGAGAACACCACCCACAGAGACTCCACTGACTTTCCAGATGGCAGCAGCAAGTGAATTCCCCAAATTCCCCTACAATGCATCCATTCACTACTGAAAATGCCTCGGTCTCCTCAGTTTCTCTAGGAGACAGTGAGGACTGCAGATACTGGAGATCAGAGCTGAAAAATGTGTTGCTGGAAAAGCACAGCAGGTCAGGCAGCATCCAAAGATCTGAAGAATCGACATTTCGGGCATATGCCCTTCTTCAGGAATGCGGAAAGTGTGCCAAGCAGGCTAAGATAAAAAGTAAGGAGGAGGGACTTGGGGGAGGGGTGTTAGAAATGCGAGAGTTGGAAAGAGGTTAAAGTGAGGGTGATAGGCCGGAGAGGGGGTGGGGGCGGAGAGGTCAGGAAAACAATTGCAGGTCAGGAAGGTGGTGCTGAGTTCAAGGATTGGGATTGAGACAATGTGGGGGGAGGGGTAATGAGGAAGCTGGAGAAATCTGAATTCATCCCTTGTGGTTGGAGGGTTCCCAGACGGAAGATGAGGCATTCTTCCAGCTGGAGGAAGAACTCCTCATCTTCCACCTACGAACCCTCCAACCACAAGGGATGAATTCAGATGTCTCCAGCTTCCTCATTTCCCCTCCCCCACCTTGTCTCAATGCCAATCCTCGTACTCAGCACCACCTTCCTGACCTGCAATTTTTTTCCTGACCTCTCCGCCCCCACTCCCTCTCCGGCCTATCACCCTCACTTTAACCTCTTTTCACCTATCGCATTTCCAACACCCCTTCCCTAAGTCCCTCCTCCCTACCTTTTATCTTAACCTGCTTGGCACACTTTCCTCATTCCTGAAGAAGGGCATGCCCGAATTGTCGATTCTCCTGATCTTTGGATGCTGCCTGACCTGCTGTGCTTTTCCAGCAATACATTTTTTAGCTGCTCAGTTTCTCTTCCTGGCTGAGAAAGCTCTTACATCTCCACACAGACGCACAGTAACAGTTCCTGTCTCCAAATAAACAGTTGACAATGGCACATTACGTTTCTCTATATCTCAGCGACTATAAGTATTGCTGATGGAGTTGATCACCACACTCAGAGACAAGAGATAGAAGGAAAATAACTCACGGTAAGCAGGGAGATCCTATAATAAACATGATATTCAGGAATATGTGAAAAGGGGAAATGGTAGAATAACTTCCAATTCTGTTTTCCTTCCAGTCCATCATCAGCAATCCTTTTGCTTGCTTTTCCTTTCTCTCTCTCTCTCTCTCCATCTCTCTCTCTTTCTCTCTCTCTCTCTCTTGATGGACATCATCCCCTCAACACAAACCTCCCGCTCACCCTTCCTACCATCCCTAATATAATAATATTATTTCTCAGCTGCATTCAGTTTTGATAGGTTCACTGAACTCGAAACATTTTTTTTCCGACAGACTGCCATACCTGCTGAGATTCTCCAACATTCTTTCAGAAGGGGAGAATTTTATTTCAGATCACCAGCATCCACATTTCCTTGGTTATTTCACCTTTAATGTTGTTGCTTCGCAGGATGCCAGCATCACTGGCAAGGGCAGTATTTATTGTCCATCCTAGCTGCCCTTGACCACTTGGACATTTGTCAAGGCAATATGGAGGCAACTAAATTGTTGTGGATCTGAGGTGACACTTAGTTCAGACTGGGGAAATATGTTAGGCTTCTTTACCAAAGGTTATCAATGAAATAAGAAAATAAATCCTGATGGTTTATGCTTGCCATGAGTGAAATTAGGTTTTATTCCAATTTTTGATCTTGGAATTTAACTTTCGTCATCGGCTGTGTTAGGATTTCAGACAATGCTTTTTGAGTCATGACTTGCGCCTCTGAATTACACAGTAAGTGACATTATTACTCTGTTTACGAATCTCTGTTGTGAAGTAACTGTAGAGACAAGAACAAGCTTGTGGTCAAACTATTTGTAACTGGAAGAGAGGTCAGAAGAGAACTGGAGCCATAAAATCTGTCATTAACGAAGGGGTAGATGATGGCGAAGTCAGCAACAGAACACAGGCAGAGGTGGAGATTGGGGATATTATGAAGGTGGGTGGCGGCGGGTTTGATCACACAGAGAGAATATGGAGACATAAAACAGTTCACTGTATAAAGGAAACTCAAGTTTCCATACAGTCTTATTCCTTCTCACATGCTTATGAGTAAGTACTTTGGAAATGCATGAGAAGGACGTGGCGTTTGTGACTCCAAGTTTATGTATTTGTTAAATATAATCAACCAGAATAGCAATAACATTCAGCATTATTTATAGAATCGACAGAGATAGACTTACCAGGAACACCAATAATAGCGAGGATGGGATAGTACCCAGCTTGTCTAATCAGCAGTACGGCTCGTATTCGCAACTGTAACCATGCCCAATCCTGAGAAAGCCAGGAAAGACCCAATAATAAACTCCTGTCCATTGTTATAACATTCAAGTCTAATATTCTCAGATTAGGATCCATTGTTGGAACATTCTAGTCTAAAATTCTCAAATTAAATCAATTGTTGGACCATTTTAATGTTCTCAGAGTCTGATTTCTCTCTCTTCCTCTGAAGCTGCTGATCTCAATCTTGTTGAGGTTGACTCTGCGCCGAATACTATGACATAAAGTTTGAAAGAAGGCTCTAATTATGGAAGAGGGAAAGCTTCCAGTGACCCAGGTGGGTCCAGAAAGACTGATATTAATCACAGTCACTGAACAAACAGATCAAGTTAACCCATTTCACGGCAACTCTGATATATCACAATAATTGGTGTGGGTGGGATTTTGATATCGTTGATTATTGGGCTCATGGCACATCTCCAGTTGTAAACATCGAGGTGGGGGAGAGACATCATTCTTTCTCTTTACAAGCTCGATTATTCTGCTGTGTTTTGGTAGTATAGGAATTGCTGGGCTCCCGAGGCCGTCTGTGTCTGATCACCAGGCCCGCTGCATCTTTTTGTTTATTTATGTTTAACTTTGACTTTTGTCTGTCCAGCATTTAACGGCTTAGGTGGGTTTAGGCATTTTGGAGAGATGCCTACAGAGCCATAGACGGTGTAGATACAGTCCATTCCTTGTGTTCTTGCAGCCACGGCCTGGTCCTGTGGAGTGATGGTCAAACTCTCACAGAACCAGGACTCTTAATTTTACCTTTCACCAATTATTGCTGGGGTCTCAGCAGGGTTGGAAGGCAGGAAATCTCTCCCCGATTCTACACACTCTGTCTGTGAATTCTCTCGGAACTGTCTTTTGATGTTCTTTCCTCCTGGATTGGAGAACTGCATGTCAGACAATCTGTTTCCTGCATATGTTTTTTGAGCTTTGTGTGCTTATTGGATGATACCATATTGGAGCAGTTACTGTATAGTAGTTAAATAAACTATTATTCTGCTAAGTTTTCGAACAGAATTAAGTTATTGCAAGTTCGTCTTCCTTTTGTTGTCTTTTATCGACAGTCTTCGAATAAATTGTGTTTTGCTTAATGTCGAATATTTTGACCAAGTAAATTCTATCTCAAACACAGCACCTTACATTTACCAGCGGAATGGGCCGAGCTGGAGGAGTGATAATCATGTCAAGAATTATATCGGTTACCCAATCCACCTCTCAGAACCAGCCCAGATACGTATAAGCCCAGATGAGGTACCTCCTCAACATGAAGCGCTGCGTAGACCAGGCTAGTGTACTGCTCAGCAATCCGTTCAGGATCGAACACTGTTTAGAGCTCACAAGTTCACTACTTATGTGTCCAACAGTGTACTGATCTATAAATTTGGACTAAATGATCTGTTCAACACAGGGCGCTGTGCAGAACACACAAAGGCATTGTTCTATACACACGGACTGGATATCTGTGCAGCATGGGGAGCTGTGCAGTAAATAGCAGTGAATTTATCTTTTAATCTGGAGCAGTTACCTTCCCAGCACACGCAGCTGTGTGCACCAATTGATGCATTGCTGTGTAACACTGTACTAGATCACTGCCCCCAGCGTGGGGAACCTTGCAGCTCATGGTGGAAGCGACAGGATGTGCAGCACCTCTCCATTTACAGCTCCATACGTCCAATGTGGCATGACACAGGAGTGCTATGGGTGTGAAACTCACTGCCAGAGCGGGATGGTGGGGGAATCAGTTTAAATACCAACAAATGGGTGGAACTTTGTTAAAAGCGAGGGGAAGATTGAGAGAGAATTTCAGAGAATGATCTGATGGTAGGTTTTAAAATTGTGAAATGAGAACATTTTGATAGCATCTTGCAATATAAGCCACAGTTTCTAGGAATGATGGGTGAGCAGGATATTTGTGTAAGTTAAGATGATTGAGAATTTTGGATAAGCATTTGTCCTGCAGCGTTGTAACTGGGAGTAGGATCAGCAGAGTTTTCGACTCACTGGGCTGAATCGTACAATAATTTGTCTCAGTGCCATTTTCATTGAATGTGACAGAAGGAATATCTACACGAGGCAGAGCTAGTTTCCTGGTGTTATCTTAACGAACTCACCTCATTAACTACCCACCCTACCTCATGGTGTCCCTCTCATTCAACGCCAGCACGATTTTCCCACCCATTATGGCTGGAGGTGCTCACCATCGCCCGGATGCCCCTGGATATTCAGTGATCCCTGGTACTTCTGCCATCATAAAAGGGCCAATGGGCACACGGTTGAGTTTTGTCAGTTTGGAGCTGCCCTGCACAGTTTACCCGAGCATGGCAGATAAAGGGAAATTACACCACAGCTTGACGACAGAGGCATGGAGGTCATGGTGAATGGTCTAGTATAGAGGGGGACCATTCTCTTCCCAGACCATGGTCTGAGCACACCATCCAACTCAGTGCAGTGGAAGTTAGGAACAGCAAGGGAACAGTCGCCGCATTTGGGGGTTTTCTATAGACCATCTAAAAGCAGTAGAGAGATTGAAGATCTCATAGGCGGGCAGATTCCAGAAAAATGCAAGAGTAGTAGGGTTAATGTTATGGGCGATTTCAACTTTTCCAATATCGACTGGAACCTCGTAAGTGCAGATGATGTGGATGAAGCCGTTTTTGTCAGGTGTGTTCAAGATGGTTTCCTTGCTCAGTATGGAGACAGACCAACAAGGGGAGAGGCTATTTTGGATTTGGTATTCGGCAACGAGCCAGGACAGGTGTCAGAACTAATGGTGGGAGAGCACTTTGTTGAAAGTGATCACAACTGCCTCACATGGAGCATAGTCTGCGAGAGTGAAAGGAGCAGTTTCTGATGGGAAGATATTTAATTAGGGAAAAGGAAATTATCATGCTATCAGACAGGAGTTGGGAAGTACAGACTGGGAGCAATTGTTCCACAGAAAGGGCACAGTGGGCATGTGGAGACTGTTTAAGGAGCAGTTGTTGCGAGTGATACACAAATTTGTTCCTCTGAGACAGGTAAGAAGGGGTAAGATTAAGGAACCTTGGATGACGAGAACAGAGGAACGTCTCGTCAAAATGAAGCAGGCAGCTTATGGAAGATGGAGCAAGCAAGAATCTAACACAGCTTTAGAGGATTACAGGCTTACTAGAAAGGAGCTCATAAATGGGCCGAGGCGAGCCATGATGGGGCACGAAAAAGGCTTGGCAAGAAGGATTAGGGAGAATCCAAAAGCATTTTTCTCATACGTGAGGAATAAGAGAATAATCAGGGAGAAGGGAGGGCCAATCAGGGATAGCATAGGGAACTTATGCGTGGAGTCTGAGCAGATAGGGGAAGCCCTAAATGAGTTTTTTGCTTCAATTTTCACCAGGGAAAGGGAACTTGTTGTAAATGAAAACTTAGAGGAGCTGGTCCTGATCATGATTGATGAAATTGATGTGCTAGAAATTTTGGAAAACATTAAGATAGATACGTCCCCAGGGCCAGATTTATCCTAGAGAGCTCCGGGAAGCGAGAAAGGCGTTAGCTAAGCTGCTGGTGAGGATAATTGCTTCCTCAGTCTTCACAGGAGTCATACCGGAGGATTGGAAGGAGGCGAATGCTGTTCCTTATTTCAAGAAGGGTAATAGGGAAATCCCTGGCAATTAGAGACCAGTCAGTCTTGCGTCAGCGGTCAGCAAAGTATGGAAAAAATTCTGAGGGATAGGATGTATGACTATTTGAGAAAGAATTGTGTGATTAAAGCAGTCAGCATGGCTTTGTGGGGGGCAGGTCATTCCTCACAAATCTGATTGATTTCTTTGAGGAGGTGTCAAGACAGGTCGACGACAGTCGAGCAGTGGACGTGGTGCATGTGAACTTCAGCAAGGTATTTGATAGGGTTCCCCATGGAAGGCTCATTCATAAAGTCAGGAAGTATGGGATACAGGGAGATTTGGTTATCTGGATTCAGAATTGTCTGGCTAGCAGAAGGCAGACAGTGGTTGTAGATGGAAAATATTCTGCTTGGAGGAGTGTTGAGAGGGATCCCACAGCGCTATGTCCTTGGGCCTCTGCTCTTTGTAGTTTTTATAAATGACTTGGATAAGGAGGTTATGGGGTGCGTTAGTAAATTTGCTTATGACACAAAGATTGGAGGCGTCGTCGAAAGTATAGAGGGCTACTGTAGGCTGCAGCGTGACATAGATAGGATGCAGAGCTGGGCTGAGAAATGGCAGATGGAGTTCAACCTGGGTAAATGCGAAGTGATTCATTTTGTATGGTCAAATTCGAATCCTGAATATAGCATTAAATACAGGATTCTTGGCAGTGTGGAAGAACAGAGGGATCTGGGTGCGCAAGTGCATAGATCCCTCAAAGTTGCCACGCAAATGGATAGGGTGTCAAGAAAGCATATGATGTTTTGGCTTTCATGAACAGGGGGATTGAGCTTAAGAGCCGCAAAGTTTTTCTGCAGCTCCACAAGTCCCTGGTGAGACCACACTTGGAAATTGTGTCCAGTTGTGGACCCACTACTATAGGAACGATGCAGGGGCTATCGAGAGGGTGCAAAGAAAGTTTACCAGGATGCTGCCTGGCCTGGAGGGCTTGCTTTATGAAGAAAGGTTGAACAAGCTTGGACCTTTCTCTTTGGAGACAAGGAGGAGAGAGGAGATCTGGTCGAGGTGTACAAAATAATGAGAGGAATAGATAGAGTCAATACCCAGAGACTTTTCCCCAGGGTAGGATTGACTAGTATGATAAGTCATAGTCTGAAGACATTAAGAGGAAGGTAAAAGGGAGACGTCAGAGGTAGGTTCTTTTTGCAGAGAGTTATGATTGTATGGAATGCATTGCCAGCTCTGTTGGTGGAAGCGGAGTCATTGGGAACATTTAAGCGACTGATGAACATGCACGTGGATAGCAGTGAGTTGAGGGGTGCGTAGGTTAAATTACTACATTTTACATTAGGATTAAATCTCAGGACAACATCGTGGTCCAACTGGCCCGTTCTGTGCTGTACTGTTCTATGTTCTATGTTCTATTTAGTATATTTAAAACAGACACAGATAAGTTCTTGATTGACAAGGGGATCAAAGATAACTGACAGGAAGCAGGGAAATAGGGTTGAAAATCTATCATTCGTGATCAAATGGCGGAGCAGACTTGATGGTCCGAATGGCTTCATTTCTGCTCGTATAGAGTTGTGGCCTGATAATATTTCGGTCCTGGATGGCACGGTGTCTCAGTGGTTTGCACTGGTGCCTCACAACATCAGGTAACTGGGTTCGATTTCCTCTGGGTGTTCTAGTTTCCTGCCACAGTTCAAAGTTGTGCAGGTTAGGTGAACTGGTCATGCTGCATTGCCGATTGTATTCAGGGATGTTGATGTAAGGTGCAATAATCAAGGGTGTACGTGTAGTATTAGGGTAGAGAATGGGATTGGTTTGCATACTCTTTGGAGGGTCAGTATAAACCTGTTGGGCTGAAGGGCCTGTTTTCACACAGTAGGGATTCTAAGAAAATGCAGACTGCTGCAATGATCCAATGAAGCACAACCCAAGCTCGAGTAACAGCTCACTTTACACTTTGATGCGTTACAGTCTGTAGGAGTTAATATTCAATTCCATAAATTCAAAGCCTGAACCCATTGTGGCTGTTCTCCTTTTTCTGTACACTCTCCCTCCTGGGCTCCCTAAGTTCGTGTCTTCTTTATGTTCCATTCTACAGAGAAAATCAATTTCTAATATTTACACATTTATTTATACCCATTATATACCTGTGTCTCTTTCACCACAATTTCAAGCCCATTTGTCTTTCACACTGGGCCTCCAAACACTCTTTCCCACCTCTGCCAAGATACTAAAGCGCTCCCTTTCCAATCCTTTACACGTTTGAAGAAGATTTAAACTGGACTTGAAACATTAACATTGTTTCTCTGTCTCTGCAGATGTTGCCAGTCCCCTAAGTTCCTTCAAAAATGAAAAGTTACAAAACACATTTTCAACAGAGCAAAGATCATTGGATACAGGAAATCTGAAACAAAAACAAAAATTGTTGGACTTACTGGGTGCTTTGAGGAACAGTCATAGAACCCGAAATATTAACTCTGCTTTCACTCCACAGATGCTGTCAGACTGGTCAGTATCTTCAGAAATTTCTGTTTTTGAACAAGTTTCAAGCATGTGTGTCAAAGCTGCTCACACGCCCTGTCCAACATGGAGAGCCATACACCGGGAAGTGAATTCACTTGCTCTGAAACTACGTAAGGCTGTCATCACCGACACTACAGAGCTCTTAATCATGGTCATGGAGAGAAACGGCGGGAAACACATTCGCTTTAAACAGAAGATGGCAATACTAGAGCGGAAAATATTCAGGTGAAAACGTTAAATGCTTTTGAGGATTGCGACAACTGGAGGCATGGCATCATGAAGATACCCAAACAGGATGAGAATTTTTAAAAAAGGAAGTGTTCCCACATGAGAAACTGGGATAGGGCACTGTGTACAGGGGAGGAGGACGACCGTGTCCCCGTGCGAATGAGGACAGGCAGCAGAATTGTATTGCAGATATTGCATCTCAAACTGGGCATTCATGTGATGCTGTAAATCATAGCAGCCGTTGTAGCACCAGCAGAATCATATTCAACCACAATATAATCTCTCAGTCTACCATTACCATGAAGCTGATCTCCGCTTCAGTGATGAGTGTGGGTGAACATGCTACGGTCAGAACCGTGTGTACCTAAACCTGATGATAACCCAATCAAGCTACTGCACTTACTGCTTACATTAACAAACAGCAGAGGTAACATCTGATAGAGAGGGCGCCATGATCCCAAGACTGTGACCAGTTCTTTTAAAACCAGCTATGAATTACTGCTGGCCTGTCTACTCTTCCTCTTTTCTGTTAGAAAAATCCTTGATCCTCTTGTTAGAGACAGTTCAAGAACTTCCCTCCTATTACCATTTTGTTTACGTCTTTAAAATACTTACTGTGCCTTCCCCTGTGAGGAAAATGTAAAACATGGGTGTAAATTATCTGTCTGCCCTGCAGCCAATTCTTCAGTCACACCCTCCAATTATCCTCAGTATACTTTCCTAATTAATTTCACCTAAGATCGCACACTCATCTTGAACTTTTGTTATATGCTCGGAAAAGATCGTGCTACTTGTTTTTGTATTTCTTGCCAATTTACTACATCATGTGTTTTCTCCCCTTTTCCTCGCTTTCTAGATTGATACAGCCATATAGTGCACAAACAGACCCTTTGGTCCAACTTGTCCATGCTGACAGGGTTTTCCAAACGAAACTCGTCCCATCTGATTGCATTTTGTCCATATGCCTCTAAACCTTTCCCATTCATATGTTTGTCCTGATGAGTTTGAAATGTTGTAGCTGTACTTGCACCTCCCACTCTTTCTCTGCCAGCTCATTCCATAAACACACATCACCCTCTTTGTGAAAACATTGACCCTTCGTCCATTTCAAATCTCCCCTTTTTTACCTTAAACCTCTGCCTTCTATGGTTGAACTCCCCCGTCCCCGGGAAAAGACCTTAGCTGGTCACTCTATTCATACCTCTCATGATTTTATAAACTTCTACCATGTCACCCCTCAACCTCCGACACGCTGTCTGACACTAACTTTACGAACAAACATTTACAGATAAAGCACTGCAAATTTGAAACAGTATTCAAATGACAGGTAAACAACCTTCAGCCCAAGCTTCATACTGTGATTTATTTTTCTCCATGTTATAATACTAAGGCAGCAGGAAACTGTGACGAGTACCAGTAAGAGGTCAAACACCTGAATTGCTTTGTCCAAATGGGGTGATGATCTCTACAGTGAAAGCGCATCACTGGCCTGAACCATATAAGAAGGGCAATTTTTGTACCACACTGTCAGCGTGCAGTTGCATTTAGCAGAGTGAGATGAAGGCTGAGTATAACTTTTGAAATTTGGATCACAGTGTGAATTCAGTGCAAAGGGGGAGAGGTCTTTTCAATAAGGTTTACTCAAAGAAGGAAACTTTCCTGAGTGAGATGTGAGTGGGAGGTGTAAAACAGCATGAATGGAGAGGTCGAGCCACACTGTGACCAGAGGCAAAGTGGCAGCACAAAACGCAGCTTGATGCTACTGCAGAGTAGGTAGACTTGATCAAAGAGTTTCAGGTGAAGTGGGGAGGGACCATAAGGTAAGATAATGTACTCTGTAATTTGAGAGGGAGAACCTGGAATCAGGAAGGGGACACGAGCAGGGAAGACGATGGAGCAGCAAAGGCAGCTGTTTCTGGGGGGAATTCAGGAAGCACAGCTGAAATTCATACCCAGCATCTGCTTCTGGTCCCTGAAATAAACATCCTAAATCTGGCCCTCCACTCATGCTCATCCATAGTATCCTTGAGAGCCTTTGTCAACCATGGGTGCTTCATCTTCTTATTGAGTTCTTCTTTTGAACAGAAACAATAATTTCTGGGCTGTTTGGGATATCTGCTTGAATGTCTGCTCACGTATACTCACTGACCTTCCTCTGGGTCTATTTTCACATTCCGCTTCAGACCAGATGTGAGGCATAAATCCTCAATTTAGATGTCTGGTTATTTTCAATCATTCAGGAGGAACTTCTGCCTGTGGCTGAACACATGATCAGCGGAGGCTGACTCAATTCTCCAAGTTTCTGCATCTCTGTTGTTTCTGTTTAACGACGTCACATTCCTGTGAGCTGGGTCTAACGTGACCTCCTTTTCCATCAAACCAGAAATCCCCGAACTCTGGTGGACAGGGCCTTCAGCTATGACTGTCCCATCTTCCACGGTGTTGCCCTCAATCCGTCCCCTCCATCCCAGAACAATGATAGATTCCTCCTTGTCCACACTTCCTCCTGCGCGAGAATCCAAATTCACATATTCATCTTACGCCGTTTCCACCATCTCCAACAGGACAGCACCATCAAACAAAACTCCCCCTCCCGCCCACTTTCAGTATTTCACAGCGACCGTTCCCTCTGTGTGACCGTCCATCACCCCGAACGTTTCCCCACTCCCCCATCGCACCATCCCATGCAATTGGAGAAGCTGCAACACTTGCCCATTCATCTCTTCCCTCCTCACTATCCAAGGCCCCAAACATAGCTTCCAGGTGAAGCAGCATTTCACTTGTAACCTTTCAATCTGATCTCCCGTCATTGCTGCTCATAATGCAGTCCTTTTTATTGGCGAGACCAAATAGAGTTTGCTTTGAGGAACACACCCATTCTGTCTGTAGAAATAACTCTGACCTTCTCATTGCTTCCCATTTCAATAACTTACATTCCTCTCATGATAACATTTCGGCCCTGGGTTGCTGCAATGTCCCAAGACAGCACAACCCAAGCTCGAGTAACAACGCACTTTAAAGTTTCGTACGTTACAGCCTGTAGGAGTTAATGTACAATTTCATAACTTCACAGTCTGACCCCATTATAACTGTTCTCTAGTTTCCGTACAATCTCCCTCCTGGCCTCCCTATGACCTTGTGTGGTTGTATCTTCTTTATCTTTCACTCAATAGAGAGAACCCCTTTTCCCCATTCACATCTTAATTTAAAGCTATTTCACATGATCTACTCGTTCACCACTACTAAAAGGATGTTTATCTTTTGCCACACCCTCTTTTACCCGTCAAACCACTCCCCACATCTATCAAGGGATTATAAAGCTTATTTTCCAAACCTTTTTCAGTTCTGAAGAAGTGTCATACTGGACGTGAAACGCTAACTCTATTTCTCTGTCTCTGCAGATGATACCAGACCTGTTGAGTTTCTCTAGAAATGAATAGGCTCAGAACAAATTTTCAATTAAACAAATAACTATGGAGACTGGAAATGAAAATGCAAAAATTGCTGGAGAAAATGGGAGCTTTGTAGAAGGTTCACTGGTCCTGAAAGATTAACTCTGCTTTCACTCCACAAGATGCTGCCAGACCTGCTGAATTTCATCAGCAATTTCTTTTTTTGAACAAGTTCCATAGACGTGTGTTAAAGCTGCTCAAACGCTCTGTCTCACACGGAATCCACTGGGATGTTACCGATAATGCAAGGTGCACAGATTACTTGATCTGAAACTGCATAAGGCTGGCATCACTGACACTGCAGAGCTCTTAATCATGCTCAGCTAGAAAAACAGAGAGGAACACATTCACATCAAACACAGAAGATAGCATTGGGGGAATGGAAAAGATTCAGATGCGTAGGTTAAGGGTTTGAGTAAAGTAACAAATTGGAGGCGTAACACCAGGGAGAGACCTTCAGCAGAATGAGAATAGGAAAATGGAAGTGTTACCACATCAGAAACCAGGTTAAGACATTGAGTACAGAGCTGATGGGTGAATGGGTCTTGGTGTGAACTGAGGGATAGTTAGTAGAATTGAATTGAACATAGTGGAGCTCAAAGTGGGCATTCATGTAGTGTGGTAGAATCACAGCAGCAGCAGAATTGTATTCAACTGCAATCCGTTTCTTTCAAGTCCTGCCTGGAGATACCTTCAGGTATTATCGATGTAAAGGAGGTGACCCCTCCAGTCAGACATTGTATTTTAGGCATGCGGTCTTGTTTGAAGTCTGCATATGTCTTCACCTGGAATCAGACTAGGTTTATTTACAAAATAGGAGTTAATAAAATATCATTTTGACTGACTGTCTATAAATCATACTTTTTTTGAGAAAATATAATGCATCTGGAAATACGAACCGGCAAATGAAAATTCATCTTACAGATTAGATGTGTGTGTGTGTGTGTGTGTGTGTGTGTGTGTTTTCACGCACGTGCGAGTGTGTGATTGAAAACAAGGTGGAGTGTCTGTGGGAGGGAGAGAGAGAGTGTGTGTTTGTCAGAGAGTGAGGGGGAGTGTGTGTGTCTTTGGGAGGGAGAGAGAGTGTATGCGTGCGTGTGAGAGAGGTGAGAGTGTGTTTGTGTGCGGGAAGTAGAGGGTGAATTTGCATGGGTGTATTTAAAGGGGAGAGGGAAAGGATGTGTGTCTCCTCGTTAAAACACAGGCAGGTTTGGCAGATCTCTTTCCACACAAACACTCTGTGGTTCCAGTTCTCAGCCTCTCTGCAGCCTCTGCTCCATTTGTTGTTTATGTTACAGACCCAGATGTTGTAACTACAGTCCCCATTCTCCATCCAGAGTTGGGTCACCAAATCCTCAGGTCTCCCTGAATGTCTGAGGCAGCTCTCAGCACAACCTCCAGTAAACCATCTCCATCACCTCCACTAACCTTTCCATGACAGGAGGCAGTCAGATACTCCTCAGCTCCTGTTCCTTGACAATAATACTCGAGGGGTTTCCTCATGGTATGGACTGCACAATCAACTTAGAGGGACAAACACAGGCCATCAGAGGTCAGGCACAGGCCAAGTTTCAAGGACGTGTCTCAAAGCTGCTGGAACCCCCTTTCCAACTTGGAGCAACAGCCCGCCACATACCATTGCATTTTTTCTGAGCTTCACAATGCCAGCACTCGATACACTCGGGAGTGAAAAAAACAACACCAGGGAAAGGTACAGAAAAACAAACAATTAATTAACTGATAACATGTTGTGAAAATATGGAAAAGGAGACAGTGGAGTAGGAGTAACTGGAGAAGTGAGACAACGGTGGGTCCAATCACAAGAATAGGAGCATTCAAAAAAATTATTGCCAGCTCAGTTGAAATGGTTAGTTACATCAAATTGTGAATCTGCCTCCCAGAACCATCCAAGACACCATAAACTGGGACAAGGCACCAGCCAGAATGGAGAGCTGTGCAGACCATGCTACTGGACTGCTCTATAAACTGGACTACCTGCCCAGCATGGGGAACAGTGCAAACCTTTGCCAGTATATGGCTACTATACTTGGACTACAGAAATGTCTTGTACGGGAAGATGCGTAACCCATGCAGGAAGTGACAGTAAATGGACTCCCACAAATGTATGGCTCAGTATCTCCACTGCCGAAATATAAGATAAGAGATTGTGTCTGTGTGTGTGTATGTGTGTGTGTCTGTGTGTGTTGGTGGTAGTAGATATGAAAAGTATTATTTGAGAGAGAATAGACATAGAGGAAATCAGTTCAAATGTGAACAACTGACAGGGCTTTGTGTCATTAACAGAGGGAGACTGAGGACCGTGTTATAGACAGAGGTGACGATGTGCTTGTGAATATTAAAGTAAAGGCTTTCCCAGACCCAACAACAATATAAAGCAATCCGTACAGGAATGATGGGATTTTGGTCTACGTTTAGATACAAGCCATGGAATACCGACTCAGATTTAGTTAAGCAACAGCAGATTATTGGCTTTAATAAGATTGTGTTTCATAGCTGAAGGTTCAAACAGCAGATGGGATGAACCAGTGAAGTATATCGTGCAGATGACAATAGTTAAAATTAGGAATGGTCAGGATATGGTAATCAGCTTGTGGCCAAAGGGATCACCGTAGTTGTGACTCGTCTGTTTCAGCCTCAGTTATTGGCCAGGGATGAGATGGAGTCAGAGGAAGGAAATGGAATTTGCATCCAGAACAGAAGACAGTGACCTCCAAGCTCTCAATATTTAAATAGCAAGGGCAGTGATGCAATGCATCCTGGTTCATACCTGAAAGTGAGTAGGTCAACCAACAAGGCCCAGTACCAGAACTAAAGGAGATAAAGAATGAACAATATTGCTTTGTTGTGGTTTGGAGCGTGAATACTTACAGAGTAGAGTAAATGAAAAGAACAGTAATACAGTCGCACATGGTTAATGCAAATAATATATCGACAGTGAAACTTACCAGGGACACCAACAATAGCCAGGATAGGATAATAAAAACATTGAATAATGTAAAGTACAAATCTGATCCGCGATGATAACCGCCACCAATAATATGTAGAAAAAAAACAAACATAATAGGATAAACCCTTGTCCATTGTTGTAACTTTCCAGTCTATTGTTCTCAGATTCTCATCCATTGTTGTAACATTCCAGTATAACATTCTCAGATTCTGATCCACTGTGAGAACTGTCCAGTCTAATGTTCTCAGTTTCTGATCTCTCCCTGTCTCTGGAGCAACCGATCCCTGTTAGTGCTATCGGTGGTGCTCCCGCCCATACTATGGGATAACATATTGAATCGAGCCCTTTTATCATTAAAAGATGGAAACTGTCCACTGGGATAATTAGAATCCATGGAGACTAACATTATTCACAGTTAGCAAACAAACACGTTCAGTTAACCAGATCCTTACACCATTTTACATAACACAATGAAAGGGAACATTTACTCGGTTTGGATTGAATGGATGAGAGTTGCTGAGGGATAGATCATAAATCTTGCAATCTTTTTAATCTGTCTTTCCTATATATGGGAGTATTGTCAGAACACTGCACTGTTGTATATGATTCACCCTGTTTATAAAAGGAGACAGGAATAAAATAACAGACGAGCTGCATAAAATGTTTGGTGGAGACGTTTCTAGATACCTTTGCGTAATGCTGCTCCAAGTTTGAAATTCCATGTTCTCAAGTCCTTTCTTAACCTTGTGACATCATTCAGAGCATTCAAACTGCTGCTCAGGAACAGGGAGAAACAGGAGGTAGTCACTCAACTGCTCGATTCTGGGCAGAGGAACAGGAGGCAGTCATTCAACTGTTCCAGACTGGAACACAGGCACAGGAGGAGTCACTCAACTGCTCGGGACTGGGACACAGGAACAGGAGGGAGTCATTCAACTGCTCGAGACTGGGATACAGGAACAGGAGGCAGTCACTCAACTGCTCGTGACTGGGACACAGGAACAGGAGGCAGTCACTCAACTGCTCGAGACTGCGATACAGGGAAATCTGGAAGCTAGTGAGGCCCAGATTTCTGTTCCCCAGGAACAGGAGGAGGTGACTCACTGTCCACCACTGTGAGACACTGGAAGAGAAGAGGAATTGGCTTGGTACTAACAGAAATATCTGAATAATTTGCATGAACGAGCCATTCAATCCTGCTCCAACATTCTTCAAAACCATGGCTGATCTGATTGTAATTCACCCATTGCAGTTTACAGAGATTTCCCTCTCTGCAGTCTCTGCTCCATTTGTTGGTCATGTTGCAGATCCAGATACTGTAACTACAGTCACCATGCTTCATCCAGAGTTGGGTCACCAAAGCCTCTGGTCTTCCTGAATTTCCACAGCAGCTTAAAACACAGCCTCCAGAAAACAATCCCCGAACGTACAAAAACTAGAGTTAAGTTAAATGTCAGTCAAAGGCAAGTGAGAAGCCTGGTCTGAATCACTAACAGTTGTGAGGAATCCTCATGTAACTGAGCACATGATCAGCCGATAGTGATTAACACAGGCGTTCAACGAATAGGAACAGAGCAAGTTACAAAGGTGTGCCTCGAAACTGTTAAAACCCCAATATCCAACATGGAGCACAGGGCAGGACACTGGGAAGTCAACGAAAACGCAAGCAATGCTTTTTTGAACACTGTTTCACAGCTTCTTAGTGTTGGAAGCTGATGCTCTTGAGTGAGCAACATTCAAGGGCAGGAAAAGATATAGGACAGTTATTCACATTGAAACTGGACAGTTAAAACTAGATGGTGGGGAAGCAGTTTCAACACCAACAAATGGGAGGGATTTGGGCAATAGACAGAGGGAGAGAGACTCTGAGTCAGTGTTATGGAAGGATGTGTTTGCAGGTTTCAGAATGCTGAAATGAAGACATTTCGATCATATCTAGCAACATAGGTTAGCATGTCCGGGAATGATGAATTAATACAATATTGGTGCAAGGTCAGATAGAGTCAGAGTCTCGGAGATGTACAGCACAGAATAAAATGCTTCAGTCTAACTCGTCCATGCGGATGGGATATACTAAATTAAACTAATCGCATTTGGCCAATATTGATGTAAACCCTTCCTCTTCATGTACCCATCCAGATATCATTTAGATGTTATAATTGTAAAAATCCTCCACCATCTCCTCTGGCAGCTTATTCCACGCATGCACCACCCTCTGTGGGAAAAAGTTGCTCCTTAGGTCTTTTTAAAAATCTTTTCCCTCTCATCGGAAATCCATGCCCTCTAGTTTTGGGGAAAAAGACCTTAGCTATGCACACTATAAATGCTCCTCACGCTACAGGAATAAAATAACCCAATCATCAAAGTTTGTGAGAACCCAATCAATTCGAACTCTCCCTATAGATCCAATCCTGGCAACATCCTTGTAAATCTTTACTGACTCCCTTCAACTTTCACAATATATTTCCAAAAGGAAGGAGACCAGAATTGAATGCAGTACACCAAAAGTGGCCAAAGTAATGTGCTGTACAGCAACAACATGACCACCCAATTCATATAGTCAAAGCACTGGCCAATAAAGGCAAGCATACCAAATGCCTTCTTCACAATCCTACCTAACTGCGACTCTACTTTCAAGAAATTATGAACCTGCATTCTAAGGTCTCTTTGTTCAGCAACACTCCCCAGGACGTTAGCATGAAGTGTACATGTCCTGCCCTGATTTGCATTTCCAAACTGCAGCACCTCCCATTTGTCTAGATTAAAAAAACACCTGCCAATTGTCAGCCCATCTGCCCATCTGATCAAGATTCCATTGTACTCTGAGGTAAACCTTCTTTGCTGTCCACTGCACCATCATTTTTGGTTTCATCTGCAAACTTAGCAACTATTGCTGCAATGATCACATTCAAATGATTTATGTGAATAGTGAAAAGCAGTGGAGCCAGCACTAACCCTTGTGGTACACCAACGGTAACAACCCTCCTTTTCGAAAAACAATCCTTTACCACCACCCTCTGTCTCCTGCCTTCGGGCTAATTCTGTATACATATGGCTAGTTCTCCCTGTATTCCATATGAACTAAACTTGTTAACCAATCTACCATGCAGGAAGTTGGCAAATACCTTACTGAAGTCCATACCAACAATATACACCTCTGCCTCAATGAATCCTCTTAGTCACTTCTTCAAACATACTCAGTCAATTTAGTGCTTCGATCCATGTGGCCTATCACTTATGAGTCCTTGCTTTTCAAAATCCAGGCAAACCTTGTGCCTCATAATCCTCACCAACAACTTGCCCTCCACTGAAGTCTGGCTCACTAGCTTTTCCTTACCATCCTTCTTAAACATTGTCAATAATCGCACCAAGTTCACAAGCCTCCTATCTTCTGGAACCTCATCTGTGACAATTGACGATACAAATATCTCAGCAAGGGGCCCAGCATTCACTTCACTCGCTTCCCACAGAGTTCTCGGGTCCATCTGATCAGGTGCTGAAGATTTTCCCAACTTAACGGGTTTACGAACTCCAGCATCTCCTTCTCTGCAATACAGGCACTTTTCAACATGTCAAGATTTATTTCCAAAGTTCTTTAGCTTGCATATCTTTCTGCCCAGCCAATACTGACGCACGATGCTTGTTTAGTATCGCCTCCATCTCCTGCAGTTTTGCACATCGGCAACCTTGCTGATCTTTAAGTGGCCCAAAACTCTCCTGAGTTATTCTTTTGTCCTTAATGTATGTGTAGAGTCCCTTTGGATTCTCCGTAACCCTATTTGCCAGAACTATCTCATGTCCCTTTTATGACCTCCGGATTTCCCTCTAATGTATATTCCTACTGGGTTTAGACCTTTATCGACAGTCACTTTAAATTTGGAATTACTTGCCAAATGACGATGATGAATCCATCTACATCCTAGACAGGAAGTGTGGACTTCTCTGAATGTTCCTGTCACAGCTCTAATACAGAAACGTTGGACCTTCCGTACAACATATGCTTCAGTAATTAATTTATATAAAAATTGACAAACATCTTAATGCAGGTTTATTTGCTGTAAAGCAGTATTTTTTATGCTTTTTCCCCTCAGTCCAAAACCAAAAGTGAACTTATTCATTAAGACTTATGAATTAATGAGTCAGGTTTGGCTGGGAGATAGGGCGGAATGGGGCAGCGGCTGTGGAGACTGCATGGGGAGTACAATGATATCTCCCAGTCATCATCACTCTTAACGTCAGATAGAATTAAATATAATTCATAACAAGGAACGAGCCAACGTTTGGAAGATGCAATGCTGAATGACAATGTGAACTTAACAGAATAATTTTAAATGTGATAAAGTGAACTATATTTAGTATACACACAATTTAATCATTGGGAGTAGGGTCACCACACCTGAAGGATTAAATTTGATTTCTCTTCACAGATACAGCCAGACTTGCTGAGCTTTCCTTCCAACGTCTGTTTTTGTTTGAGATTGATCTTATTGTTCATATCTGGCAGGATGCTTACAATTAAAAGCTCATACTAATAACAAAATGCGCAGGGCTACGGGGACAATACAGGAGAATAATAGTAGAGATATCGCTCATTCCAAACTGGAAGAGACAATGGGCTGAGGTTTCACCACCTTTGCTTTAATAATTCTATGTTATGCATTGAAAGCTTTTGGAGATTGGGGATACAAGCTTATTCAATGAAGGACACAGATTGTTCCATCATCAAAAATCTATCCCTATTATTTCATGAAGTTCAACTGCATCTAAAATGTATTTTCAAACAAAATATATTTCCTGAGATTTACAAGATGTTCAGATTTTCTTTTTACTTTCTATCTTAAAGAAGAAACAGATTTCGGCTGTAATTCAGGTGTCACAGACACACCAACTGTAATAGAAACATGAAAGGACCACCTTGTCCAAATATTACCAAGGTCAACATGTAGACCTGTCAAGAAACATGAAATATAGAGATAATGGAAACATGAAAAATAAACAGAAAATGCTGAAGAAATGAAAAATATGAGGAAGTATCTGCAGAGAGCAACATAATTAACATATGTAATATGATGTGACACTGTTCTGAAAAGTCCTATTAGAATCAAAGGGAATTTTTTTTGCATCTCTGCTCAGATGTTGCCAGATCGACTGAGTTTCGCACCAGCTCTTTTGATTTCTTTCTTCTTTCTGAACTGTGGCAAAGTGTCTGATCTGAATGACAACAGCAAAGTTGTTATCTCAGATGAATGTCGAATAATTTGTTATGGACATTAAATGAGAAATTACAAAGTTCCTATGTTTGACAGGGCTCTAAATATCGGTGACATATTGCATTGTGAGAACTTGCGATGAAAATGTTGAAACAAAACAGAAGTTGCTGCAAATGCTCAGCAGGTCTGGCAGCATCTGTGCCGAGAAATCAGAGTTAACGTTTCAGGTCCAGTGCCCCTTCCTCAGAACTGATGTTAACACGGAAAATGTTGGTTTATATGCAGAAGAGACTGGATAGCTCTTAATGGAGACTGTTTGTAGCTAACAATAGGGTGTGAGTAATAGAAGGCGATGTGAGAACTAAGCCTGGTGTATGGATAGGGGGCTAGGACATTGGGGAGTTCAGGCCCGAAAATTATTGAACTTGATTTTGAATCTAAAGGGCTGCAAGGTCCGCACATGGAAAATGAGGTATTGTTCTTCCAGCTTGCGCTGAACTTGCCTGGAACACTGCAGCAAGCCTGACACAGAGAAATTGGTCAGGGAACAGGACATACTGTTAAACTGGAAGGCAACTGAAAGCTCAGGGTGTTTTGCAGCGGTACAACTTGGATGTTCTGTGAAGAGGTCACCCAGTCTACCCTTCATTTCCCCAATGTAGACGAGACCACATTGTGAGCAGCGCATGCAGTTGACTGGATTGTGGGAAATGTTGGTAAGGGGCTGCTTCACATGGAATTTATGGCTGGGCCCTTTGATACTGATGAGGAGGGAGGTAAATGGGAAAGTGTGACACCTCCAGCAGGGGAAAGTGAAGTGGACCTGTGGTGGGAGTGAATAAAGAGTAGACCAGTGTATCCTGGAGGGAATGATTCCTCCAGAGGGTGGACAATGGAGGAGAGGTGAATATGTGGAGGTGGGGGCATCTCGCAAGAGGTGGGGGAAATGCAGGCTGATGATCCTCTGCAAGTGAATGCGGCTGAGATAGTAGGGAAACTCTGTTGCGAGAGAGAAGGGGAGGGGCAGGCTAGAAGTGCAAGAGATGGGTCAGACTCGGTTGAGGACCCTGTTGACAACAATGATGGGGAATCCTTTGATTGAGGAACAAGGTGGACATTTCAAAGGCTACCTTGTTGAATTTAGTATCATCAGAAGCAATGCGGTGGAGATTGAGGAACTGGGGGAATGGAATTGAGTCTACAACAGGAAACCAGATGTGAGGACATATTCTCCAGGAAGCTGTGGGAGTCGGTGTGTTAATACTGGATATCAGTGGCTTGTCTATCCCCAGAAATGGAAGCAGAGATGTTGAGGAAAGGAAGGGAGTAGTCAAAGAGAGACCAGGTGAAAGTGATGGAGGGCTTCAAATTCCAAGCGAAATCAATGAACCTTTCCAATTCCAGACAAGAGATAAAAGTCGCAGCGATGATATCATCTGTGTATCGGAGAAAGAGTTGTGGGTGGGTGCTAGAATAGAACAGGAACAGTGAATAGTCGATGTACTCCAAGAAAAGAACAGACATAACTGGGGCCCACGTGTGTATCCATGCAGTTCCTCTGTGCGGCAAGTGCAGGCTGAAGCAATGGGTATGTCCTGAAAGCTCTGTTTGTGAATTTTTGTAAGGAGATAGAAGCGAGATCTGCTATCAGAGGACCATCAGCTCGGGGGCAGTTAGGGGGAAGGGGGCGAATGGGGCAGGAATCTCCAGATGAAAGGTGGTCAAGTTATCATATTTGATATAATGGTTTGATGTGCCATGGTAGGGTCATGGAGATTAGAGGAGGTATCTGAGAGTGGGCGTTCAAACTCTGCAATGTCGAGGTCAGTCCACCAGGCTACAGCAGCATCACCCTTATCGGCACAGGTTGAATAACACAGTTATGGTTGGATCTAAGCACATGGAGTGTCGGCTGTTCGGGCAGTGATAGGTTGGATTTGGTGAGGGGAGTGCAGAATAATTAAGACAACCAATGTCATGTTGAGATTTCTCAATGAACCGATTTAGTTCAGGTAAATACTAGAAGGAGGGGTGATTCCAGGAGGAGGGAGAGTGTTGCAACTGGGTAACGGGGTCTATGGGGCAGGGAGAGGAATCTTGCTGAAAGAAATGTGCATTGAGGCGAAGACAGCGGAAGAGCTCAACTAAATGTCATGCCTAAAATTCATTAAAGTGGGGGCAGGGAGGTAAATTTCAGACATTTGATTAGAACAGAACATTCAGCATCAGAGAGTGAAAGTTCAGTAGGGATGGTGAATAAACGACAGGAGGTGGAATTGGAGGAGGGGATGGAGTCAGAGGCAGGGTATGGGATGTCAGGAAGGTTCCAGAGGGTCAAGGGCATCTCCACGTTGTTGCAAATTGTGTGCCCGGTACATCTGGTCAGTACGGTGAATGAGCCGATGAATAAATTAGAATTGTGGAGTGGCGCAGCCTTGAGTTAATGTGATGCGATACTGCTGGACAGAGAAACTGTTGAACTCAGTAGCACTGAAATCGTTCGATCAGTCCTCAGAAATTAACTGATTGAAAATAATTGGGAAGGTAATCTTACTGTAACTTCCTGATTTCACTGAAGTGACACTCAAGCAGCAAGATCTTACTTTTCGGAGACTTTCGATCAACCTGTGAAAATATAATATGTCTTGATGTTTTTATAAAGACAAATTTATCCATGGTTTTGGAAGGCACGAGCAAGGGCAGAGTTTATTTGTCATTCCCAATAGCTCTGGGGAAAGTGTCATTCTTCAGTGAGGAAATTACCAGCGCTGAATTTCCTGCGATTCCCAGTCACCACAGTTTCCTCAGGATCCCTGATGTCACAAGAGTCAAATACTAATTTAATGCAACGCAAGTTACTCTGACCTCACCTCAACTGACATTGGAAAATTAGTTAAATGAATAAAGAACAAAAGGACAGTACACGGCCTGATTGAGCAATGTGCGCACTCTACTCACAATGTTTAAGGGAAAACTGATGCATTGACTTCTGATTCTGAGGAGAGGTTTATCCTATTTGTGATGAGGCCATTTGGCTAAGTGCTGTTAAGAGATAGCAAGACACTCCACTCTGTACCATGGGGAACAAAACTAGCCTGTGCACGGTGCATCAGACAATGACAGAAATGCACTATTGTCTGTTCCTATTGGTCATTGATCATCTCAATCTCATCATTGACTGATGACAAATAGCAGCATAGAAGCCAGTGGCTCCCATCATCCCAGTTGGAAAGCAAAAAGGGGAAGGGATGGCCAGAAAAAGTGGGAGTAACTGGGGAATTTGTGTAACTTACAGTGGGAGTGGCAGAAGAAGAGTGTGAAGGGAGATTATCAGTGGAAGAGTATGTAGCATCAGAAGGGGCAGTGCAAACGAAATAGGAGTGTAAGTAAAGAG